>NW_026973697.1:695000-825000 GCF_035594125.1 Scylla paramamosain
TCTCCATGCTAACTGATGTGCCGTGAGAGAATTACCTGCCCAAAGCAATCAGTCGAAGTGCCACAGGTAAATGTGTAGTTCACCTGTTCCTTGGTTAACTGTGTATTTATTTATTTAGTTGCTGTGTGTGTGTGTGTTTGTGTGTGAGGGCAAGAGTATCACGACAGTAAAGTTTTTGCGGCGTTCCCCATTTATGTGTGTGTGTGTGTGTGTGTGTGTGTGTGTGTGTGTGTGTGTGTGTGTGTGTGTGTGTGTGTGTGTGTGTCAGTGTGTGTGTGTGTGTGTGTGTGTGTGTGTGTGTGTGTGTGTGTGTGTGTGTGTGTATGTGTGTGTCAGTGTGTGGGAGTTTTTTGTGAGGAGTGTTGTGGTGTGTTTAGTGTGGGGTTAACGCTGAGTGAGGTTGTGGTATGTAGCTTTCATACCTTCCTTTAGTTGGTTTTTACTCCCTCGTTTTTCCTCCGAGTGCCCCTCTACCTTATTTGTTACGACTCTCCTCTTTATCCACCACCTTTTTAGTCATCGTCCTCCTCCTCCTCCACTTCACTCCTTCACAACCTCCTCTATTATCTCCTCCTGCCGCAAGATGCCCCCACACTTCTGGCAGAGTGAAAAAAATAACCATGGTCAAAGCACTCAGGGTTCCGTGTCAGCACTTCGCCTTTCCCTGCACGAAACATTTAACCAATTACTAGTTTTTCCAGGAATTCGTGTACCAAAGCTTTGCCTGGCTGGCCCATCACGAGAACGCTCCCCCACCCAACACACGCCTATACTCTACAAAAATAAGTAAATAAAACAAATGAATACAGAACGAAGTGAATGAATGAATAAAACACTCTTACTGCTGCTGCTGCTGCTGTTGTGGCGTGGACTATAGAAACCGCGCAACACTAAAACTTCTATTCTGAGGCTCGTGTGCTGCCTGATAACGATTTGATTTCTGTATCCTGCAGTGAAGTAAAGACAGGTGGAATGGCTGAGCGAGAGGCCACGACACACACACACACACACACACACACACACACACACACACACACACACACACACACACACACACACACACACACACACACACACACACACACACACACGCACGGATAGACAGACAGATAGATAAGTCACGTAATACATTAGATAACTATATACACACAAATTATATACATATTTACATTATATATATATATATATATATATATATATATATATATATATATATATATATATATATATATATATATATATATATATATATATATATATATATATATATATATATATATATATATATATATATATATATACTTGTCAAATATGTTGCACACTGAACTTCACACACTAACTAGAAATAAACACACACACACACACACACACACACACACACACACACACACACACACACACACACACACACACACACACACACACACATACCGTGCCGCCTGTCTCCCTCTCGCTCTCCTCAGCCCCCGCTGCCCTGTCTGCCAGCTAATTATCGGAAATCTTGCCTAGCGACGGGAGATCCAGGGCGCGGGACGGGAAGATATTTGGTGCCAGTGACGGGATGGGATCTGAGGGCAGCGGCGGGAAGGAATGTGGGTCCAGGGACGGGAGATGTGGAGGCAGAGACGGGAGGAAATGTTGGAGGATATATTAGTTTTTGGAGGGAAGGTTATTATTATTATTATTATTATTATTATTATTATTATTATTATTATTATTGTTATCATTATTACTATTATTATTTTTATTATTATTATTATTATTATTATTATTATTATTATTATTAGTTTTTGGAGGGAAGGTTATTATTATTATTATTATTATTAATATTATTATTGCTATTATTATTATTATTATTATTAATATTATTATTATTGTTATTATTATTATTATTATTATTATTATTATTATTATTATTATTATTATCATTATTACTATTATTATCTTTATTATCATTATTATATTACTTATTGTTATTGACATAAGTTTGCTTCTACTGCTGAGAGAGAGAGAGAGAGAGAGAGAGAGAGAGAGAGAGAGAGAGAGAGAGAGAGAGAGAGAGAGAGAGAGAGAGAGGATAGACGGAGGATGGAGAGTGACAGGCGAGGGAGGGACGGAGGAGAGGGAGATGGGGGGGGAGTGTATAGCGGGGAAATTGATCCTCCACAACAAGTATGTCACGATCTATTGTGTTCATGGTAAGGGATCGCCTTTTGCTTCACCACTAAGGGCTACCCTAGTGCAGGATTACCGTGTGTTTGCAGCGTGTAAGAAAAAAGTAACATTGACACCTTTGATCTGGTCTCTGGGTGGACATACGGCTCGCCGCTACAAAGGCAAAACTAATATCATAGTAAGACTAACCTTGTTGTGATGACCACGTGAGGTGTTGGGAGAAGCCACTGCCTGCCTCAGTACAGAGTTGTGTTCGCTGCGTCAAGAGTTGTATTATCTTCCTCAGCGCTCTTGCGATGCTCCTAGTGTCCTGAGGCGGCAGCAATCCCATGTTTACTTTTCGTTTGCTCTTCTCTCGTCCAGCAGCTCACACACCTGCACATCAGAGGCCACACAGTCACCATACCCACGCACTGCACGCCGCTGCACGCCCTGGCTGCTGCTCACAGGTTGTGTTTTCAAATTACAAGCAGTAACCAAACGGTCCCACATTGGACCTTCGCGCGCCAAGTAGTGACGTCAAGTTTGCTGCTGGCGGAGAGATACACCTCCCTGACGGTGAGACGGTGCCACCTCATCATTCATTTCCTGTATTGTTTTATCCTTATATGTGATTTTTTTAAGCCGTGATGGTTTGTGATGAAACTTACAGTGTTATCATAGCATAATTTTAAGGGTTTATAAGGACAGTGGATGTACGTATAGTTTAGTAACATCACTACCTCATCGTAACTATACTACTTGCCTCCGCCCCTCCCTCTCTCCTTCCCTCCTCTCGTCTCTCCTTCCTTCAACCGTCTCTTCCCTACGCCTTCCCACCGCCGCATATCCAGACACCTCTGTACACCACAACAAAATTGAAAAGAGGATATGCAGGGAAGAGTTTCAAGTCATAGTAAAATATTGGTAACACTTCAGAAGACGTGGAAGAAATCGTATTCAATCTTATGTAGGCTGCTCATATATTCATTCATAATCCTATATACAGTTTTGGGAGTGTCTTGTATTACGCATGTCATCTTTCCTTTTCGTTATCGTTGTTGTTATGGTTCTTCTCCTCCTCCTACTCTTCCTCTTCCTCTTCCTCCTCCTCCTCCTCCTCCTCTTCTTCCTCCTCCTGCAGCACTGAATCTGAGATGCTTGGGGTTACTCCATCTTCGTAACGCTTCCCCTTAAGGCAAATCTTTTCGATATTGGATTACTTCCCGCCACGGACGAGTGACAACCCCGCACGTCCTGACAACCCTAGGAATCCAATAAGTGTCGCCAGAATTTACGACGCTTCGTGAATAGAATGAAGTAGATGGCGACCTGGCAGCGCTACCCCCGCTAAATCCAGTAATAGTGGAAGTAATAGCAGGAGTATTAGTACGTACGGAGCAGTTTAAGCAGTAGTAGCAGCAGTAGTAGTAGTAGTAGTAGTAGTAGTAGTAGTAGTGGATAGTAGCAGCCTCAATGATAACAAAAAGCAACACTATAGGCAAAGTTACATTGTGTGCGTTTGTATCATCTGTCTATTCAGCTGTAAATGTACCCCATGTGTGAGTGTGTGTGTGTGTATGTATGTGTGTGTGTGTGTGTTGTGCTACACCAGTGAGCTCAGCCACAGTGGTATATCACGGTGTGTGCCGGTGTGTGCGTGGCGTGTGCTACCTCTGACAGCGTCCATCATGAAAAAATGCTTTGAACTCCGGAACAACTTGTCGACAGGGAATAATGTCCAGCCCCGAAACGATGCCGCTCAGATGGAGTGTAACACATCGCCCCAAATCGTAGCAGTCGCCTGGTATTATGTTACCGTCAGAATGTAGCATCGATTACGTCATTAAAACCCCTACTGGTTAGATATTCCTGCAGCAAGGTTACGTCAATATCGATCGGTTATTGAAATATTTTCACGACATGAGCGAAATCATACTGTATATCACTAGAATCTATGGAGATTTAACAGAAGCTTTAAAATCATAGAAAAGTTAATATTGATGAATGTCCTTAGAAAAAAAAAAATATCACCAAATGATAATGAGAGACATTCGTTTCAAAACTTTAGTGACAATGTATTTTGCATGTCTTTCTGAAGAATTACTGTACTGTTGCTGGAGAGGAATGAGTCACAAGCAAATGCTGTTGTAGAGAATAAAGTGAGTCCGCTTCATAGGAGGTGAGGCAAATATTTCAACCAAAAATGTTTTTAAAATAGCATAGCGTGTAATATTATTTACTTATTTACTTGTTATTACATTCATTCCTTTATCCCAGTGACGAGCTGTAAAAATGTGGTTGTATTTCCATTCCATTCTTTCTAACTGAAATGTACACCTTTGCCTTTTCAACTCTCTCTCTCTCTCTCTCTCTCTCTCTCTCTCTCTCTCTCTCTCTCTCTCTCTCTCTCTCTCTTTGAGGGAACATTGGGCAACTATATGTATATATACAGTAGATATGAATAGAAACATTCATAACAAGTGTTACTGGTGCTTATCTAATCTAATATAATAATACACTACTGATATGTATTATCCGACTTGTATACGCCATGTAAGTACACCTTGACACAGCTCTTATGTGGAAGAATAGATTGTGTTATGTACTGTTTGTGCAGCCTTCCCTGCGCTGCCGCCTGTCACGTGCACTCCAGCGTCCACTTCCTTCTGTACACCAATCATTCTTCAAGGAAAGGTCACCGCAGTCTCTTGGCCATTGAAGGGACGCCTACAGGGAGCAGCGCACACAACAACAGCCCTGGGCAGGCCTTTCCCTTCCAGCATAGTCCACACACACACACACACACACACACACACACACACACACACACACACACACACACACACACACACACACACACACACACACACACACACACACACACACACACACTGTTCATTCTTCATTCTTTATATGTACACACAGCAGTACCAGATTCCCTTCTCCTACACCAGCACATCCTTAATAGAAGTTTTGCAATTGTATCCGCATGTAGTCCCTCCTCGCCCCTCGCCTCTCAGAGCCTCGCCCTTCCCTCAGGTACACCCACGAGGCTCGCGGATGTTATTGTCACAGCCTTGTGTAACGCTGGATGCCTGTGTGTTCCTTTGCCCAGCGCTGCCTCGCTTGTTTGGGGAGATTCAAGTTAAGCTAGTAGAGAGATAGAGGGGAAGGGAGAGAGAGGGGGAGAGAGTACCAGAAACTCCGCCTAACAGACAGACGGACAGGCAGAAAGTGAGTGTAATATAAGGTGTACTGATAATGCACTTCCGGCCGACAGGACACGTGACAGCCATTGGATTCTTATTTTGAAGTTTTTTTTTTTTTCGCGGGCGGGTGTGGGTTGGATGTGTTGTACTGGAAATATAACGAGGAGGAAAGTGGACAGCAGGTAGACACACACACACACACACTCTCTCTCTCTCTCTCTCTCTCTCTCTCTCTCTCTCTCTCTCTCTCTCTCTCTCTCTCTCTCTCCCTCTCTCTCTCAGTCGCGAGGGACTACCGCCCGTCACCACTTTTGAACTTTAATACCTAAACTTTTTAATTCTGAGACGCTCCTCCGGCGGTGCGTCGTGACGAAAAGTTGCTGGCATTATTTTTGCAGAGTTTAGCCGCCGCCTTTACATTTCGTTACGTCTTCCTCTCGGTCATTGAGTGGCATCCCTTTAGACACCTGTGGCGGAGATGACGCGGGCAACACGACATGGTTATAGAAGTTTTCCTTCACGCATTGCTTCCAACTCCCGAATTTAGTTGTAGTGAGGCTGAGGTGGCGCTGGTGGCGGCTGAGTACTCGCCTTTCTAACCTAAGTGATACCAGAGTTCGTCCTCTTTAAGTTTGAAATAGTCAAACTTATATCAATGTTTAATATCGAGTTTCTTACAAATATAAACATTTTTCAAGGTTCGTCCATCTACATTCACTTGAGTATTACATGTATTTTAAAAAGACTTCCCTCAAATACGTATCTACTAAACTATTCAGGATGCAATGCGCGTAGTTTCACGGATTCTCTGACTTTACTGTGAATAGAAAATCTTCCTCACAGATATACCGTTGTCAGATTCGTTATGGTGTGCGGAGATGGCCGGATATGTGGTGGTGGAAAGGTGGACGAAAGGGAGACACGGTGGAAGACACGAAAGAAGGAGAGTGGGTTGGACAGAAAGAGGGAGGGAGCGCTAGTTCTACATAACAATACATAAAAAGACAATGATTTTTAAAGTGTACTGAGATCTATTATGATTAAAACCTTGAGTAATGTTATCAAAACCTTCTATACTTCATCACGAAGACCACGAAAACTACATAAGGACGGACGCAGAGCCGAGAGGAGGGAGGGAGTGAGGGAGGGGCGGAGGGCGGTAGTATAGTTAAGATGGGGCGTTGGTGCTGTTGCTAAACTATACGTACATCCATTGTACTTTTAAAACCATAAATCATACTATGACAACACTAACTTTCATCACAAACCATCAAGACTTAAAAAAAAATTACATACAAGGTTAAAATAATGCAGGAAATTAATGATGAGGTGGCACCTCACCGTCAGGGAGGTGTATCACTCCGCCAGCAGCAAACTTGACGTCATGGGCCAGGGCATGCAGCGGCGTGCAGTGCGTGGGTATGATGACAGTGTGGCCTCTGATGTAGAGGTGTGTGAGCTGCTGGACGAGAGAAGACCAAACGAAAAGTAAACATGGGATTGCTGCCGCCTCAGGACACTGGGAGCATTGCGGAAGCGCTGAGGAAGACATCACAACCCTTGACACAGCGAACACAACTCTGTACTGAGGCTGGCACTGGCTTCTCCCAACACCTCACGTGGTCATTGCAACAAAAGGAGGTTAGTGTTTATATGAAGTGACTAGACTTGCCCTTGTAGCAGGAAATTCCCTTCCCTACCCCCGCCACACCCTTCACTCAAAAAATTTTAAAATCATGGCGACTCCTACACCAGCCTCGGAGTCCCCATCTGGGGAGGGGACCATAAATGTCCCCAGGTCGGACTGCCTTTCCGTCGACGACCCTAAGTGTCTTGACACCCCCCTCAACTTTTTCTTCATTAACTTCTGCAACATTCGCGGTCTAAGATCTAATTTTCAATCTGTAGAACACCACCTCTCCTCTTCTAAACCTCATCTTCTTTTCCTCACTGAAACTCAGGTGTCTGAGGCAACTGACAGTAGCCCCTTTTCTGTTCCCTCCTACTTTCTCTATCCTCATTTTCGATCCAAAGCTGGATGCTGCGTTTATGTGCGCAATGACTTAACCTGCTCTCGTGCCCACGCTCTTGAATCTTCCGATTTTTCCACCATCTGGCTACGACTACAGAGTCATTCTCATACTAAATTTATCTGTGCTGTATACCTCTCTCCTAACTCCTCTGACTATAAGAAATTCTTTGACTACTTAACTTCCAAAGTGGAGCACATTCTGACCCTCCTCCCTTTTGCAGAGATCTCCATTCTTGGAGACTTCAATGTTCACCACCAGCTTTGGCTTTCCTCTCCCTTCACTGACCATCCTGGTGAACTAGCCTACAACCTTGCTATCCTCCATGACCTAGAGCAATTGGTGCAACACCCTACTCGTATTCCTGACCGTCTTGGAGATACGCCCAACATTCTTGACCTTTTCCTGACCTCTAATCCTTCTGCTTACGCTGTCACCCTTTCTTCTCCGTTGGGCTCCTCCGATCACAATCTCATATCTTTATCTTGTCCTATCACTCCAATCCCTCCTCAGGATCCCCCTAAGCGAAGGTGCCTCTGGCGTTTTGCCTCTGCTAGTTGGAGGGACCTGAGGCGGTATTTTGCTGATTTTCCTTGGAATGACTACTGCTTCCGTGTCAGAGACCCGTCTTTGTGTGCTGAGCGCATAACAGAGGTGATAGTGTCTGGCATGGAGGCGTACATTCCTCACTCTTTTTCTCGTCCTAAACCTTCTAAACCTTGGTTTAAGACAGCTTGTTCTCGTGCTATACATGATAGAAAGGTGGCCCACAAAAGGTACTTAAGCCTTCCTTCACCAGAATCTCATGCACTTTATATTTCTGCCCGGAACCATGCCAAGTCTGTTCTCCAACTAGCCAAAAACTCCTTCATTAACAGAAAATGTCAAAACCTTTCAAGATCTAACTCCCCTCGTGATTTGTGGCATCTAGCCAAAAATATCTCCAATAACTTTGCTTCTTCTTCTTTCCCTCCTCTACTTCAACCAGATGGCACCACTGCTATCACATCTATTTCTAAAGCTGAACTCTTTGCTCAAACCTTTGCTAAAAACTCTACCTTGGACGATTCTGGGCTTGTTCCTCCCTCTCCTCCACCCTCTGACTACTTCATGCCTCGTATTAAAATTCTTCGTAATGATGTTTTTTCATGCCCTCGCTGGCCTAAACCCTCAGAAGGCTTATGGACCTGATGGGGTCCCTCCTATTGTTCTCCGAAACTGTGCCTCCGTGCTTGCACCTTGCCTAGTCAAACTCTTTCAGCTCTGTCTGTCAACATCTACCTTTCCTTCTTGCTGGAACTTTGCCTACATTCAACCTGTTCCTAAAAAGGGTGACCGCTCTAATCCCTCAAACTACCGTCCTATTGCTTTAATTTCCTGCTTATCTAAAGTTTTTGAATCTATCCTCAACAGGAAGATTCTTAAACATCTATCACTTCACAACCTTCTATCTGATCGCCAGTATGGGTTCCGTCAAGGCCGCTCTACTGGTGATCTTCTGGCTTTCCTTACTGAGTCTTGGTCATCCTCTTTTAGAGACTTTGGTGAAACTTTTGCTGTTGCCTTGGACATATCAAAAGCCTTTGATAAAGTCTGGCACAAAGCTTTGATTTCCAAACTACCCTCCTACGGTTTCTATCCTTCTCTCTGTAACTTCATCTCAAGTTTCCTTTCTGACCGTTCTATTGCTGCTGTGGTAGACGGTCACTGTTCTTCTCCTAAATCTATTAACAGTGGTGTTCCTCAGGGTTCTGTCCTGTCACCCACTCTCTTCTTATTATTCATTAATGATCTTCTAAACCAAACTTCTTGTCCTATCCACTCCTATGCTGATGATACCACCCTGCACTTTTCCACGTCTTTTCATAGACGTCCAACCCTTCAGGAGGTAAACATATCACGCAGGGAAGCCACAGAACGCCTGACTTCTGATCTTTCTAAAATTTCTGATTGGGGCAGAGCAAACTTGGTATTGTTCAATGCCTCAAAAACTCAATTCCTCCATCTATCAACTCGACACAATCTTCCAGACAACTATCCCCTCTTCTTCAATGACACTCAACTGTCCCCCTCTTCTACACTGAACATCCTCGGTCTGTCCTTTACTTATAATCTGAACTGGAAACTTCACATCTCATCTCTAGCTAAAACAGCTTCTATGAAGTTAGGTGTTCTGAGACGTCTCCGCCAGTTTTTCTCACCCCCCCAGCTGCTAACTCTGTACAAGGGCCTTATCCGTCCATGTATGGAGTATGCTTCACATGTCTGGGGGGGTTCCACTCATACTGCTGTTCTAGACAGGGTGGAATCAAAAGCTTTTCGTCTCATCAACTCCTCTCCTCTAACTGACTGTCTTCAGCCTCTCTCTCACCGCCGCAATGTTGCATCTCTAGCTGTCTTCTACCGCTATTTTCATGCTAACTGCTCTTCTGATCTTGCTAACTGCATGCCTCCCCTCCTTCCGCGGCCTCGCTGCACAAGACTTTCTTCTTTCTCTCACTCCTATTCTGTCCACCTCTCTAACGCAAGAGTTAACCAGTATTCTCAATCATTCATCCCTTTCTCTGGTAAACTCTGGAACTCCTTGCCTGCTTCTGTATTTCCACCTTCCTATGACTTGAATTCCTTCAAGAGGGAGGTTTCAAGACACTTATCCACCAATTTTTGACCACTGCTTTGACCCTTTTAGGGACTGGCATTTCAGTGGGCATTTTTTTTATTTGATTTTTGTTGCCCTTGGCCAGTATCCTTCCTACATAAAAAAAAAAAAAAAAAAAAAAAAGACTCAGCTGCTTACATATCAGCTGTGCCTCCTTTGTATCCTCTCTCACACTGCAAACACGGTCTTCGCGCACCACCGTAAGCCTTAGTGGTGAAGTACACACGATATATTATGTAGAAGGCAATGAATCATACCACTTTGTCGAGGATAAATTTTCCCGCGCTTCCATCTTATGCTCCTCCCCCAATGTCTTCCTCCCCCTCGCCTCCTCCCCTCCCCTTCTCCCACTCCTTCACGTAATCCTCTCTCTTCACCGTCTCCTCTCCCTTTGTATATGTTTATATAAGGTTTTTACTCAGTATAAGATATGTTTTCGCATCTTATAATATGTGACACGTCATGTTGCTCAGAGAGAGAGAGAGAGAGAGAGAGCGCGTATGGAGACACGTGACAACTATGTGAGTAATAAGTTTATTACATAATATTTAAGGACTCTTTCATTCATGCAACGATTACTGCTTGGAGGTCAGTTCAGTTAGAAAGCTTTGCTAAGGCTGTTCTGTATATCAGCGACTCGGTGTACGCTTCATCCTGCAGGAGTAGCCACCGGTGATGCCACACGTCTCCACCACCCCAATTCATAAGCTGCAGAGCTTTGGAGGAATGCGAAGCCGACTCACTTGAAGTCGAATCGTTGAAGCTCCGGAATGAAGTCATCATGAATATAGTGATAAATGTTGCACTTCTTTCTCGTATTCATAGGTACACAGACGCTTCATGTTTCTAGAAGCGTGAAGTGAATGAGATGATTCACTTGGAGTCGAGTCTTTGAAGCTCTGGAATGCAGTCACGATAGATAAACACGTATGATTCATTTCCTTTCTCGCATTATTGATACACACATACTTTCACGCCTCCTCTTGCACGTACTAGAAGAAGCCTGAAATGAATTAGCGGGAAGAACATGGAAAGGATAGTGAAATGAGAGTAAGAGTATGGTGAATGAAAGTGATATTTAACGTAGAAACTAATCAGTGTAGCCTTCAACAAATTGCCTCGCCTCGCCACACGAACACCATCCTGGCAGCTCGGGGTCGGTGGCGGGACTGGCGGCATGATGTAGTGGTGCATTTGTACATCAATTTCCCAGTATAGGCAATATACATATATATGATGCATTAAACCAGTGGCCGCCCTCTGAACTTACCCAGCCGTATCATTCTATAAGGCCAGACGTTCTTTATATGTGCATGTCTATAGGAACTTTGATAATCTTAATTCATATCGGACACGCAAAGAATAGGCACGTGATGTAAGCCAAGAATTGTGCAAATGTATCGACAATGTAACACAGTACTTCTAAGGCGGTGTACCAGTGTAGCGAGCGCTGTCTAATCCCTCCCTCTCTAAGCACTGAAGCCCATTTTCCTGCTGTAGAATCTTGTAGTTTTAATGGTGATGATTAACGAAGCGCTTCACCAGTGTATCGAATAATCTTTGAACAAATCTTGAGAGTTTGACGGACTTGCTTTGACGTGAATAGATAGTAATGATGTGCTGTGTCCATTTTCGAGACGTGATCATTCGGCTCCCCGCGTAGGTTTAATTAGGCCACATCAGAGCACACCAATACACCGAAATAGTACCTGGACGTGTGTGTGTGTGTGTGTGTGTGTGTGTGTTTTGTTGCCGTGCCTATAACGTAACTTAAACGACCTTCATAGTTACTGGTATCTTGTTTGCGAAAATAATGGTAATGGTGATGATGATGATGATGATAATAATAATAATGATAATAATAATGATAATAATAATAATAATAATAATAATAATAATGATACCAGCGATTGCAATCTATTGTAAAAATGCAATAATTCAGCTCCGACATTGTGATTTGTTCAAGGTCGGTGAAATACATGTAATGCAAAACAACGATTGCAAAAATATTTATATATAAAGGAGAAAAAATATATATGTTGCATTATGCATTGATGTCCTCCTCTGTGTGTGTGTGTGTGTGTGTGTGTGTATGCGTGTGTGTGTGTGTGTGTTTGTGTGTACGGTTTCCATATGTCGTAAAACACTTCAAAATGCGACCATAATATGAACTCGTGCATGCTCGTGGTATATACGAGTATATTCTTGTATTTATCAGGTATATATATATATATATATATATATATATATATATATATATATATATATATATATATATATATATATATATATATATATATATGTATATATATATTCTCTGACAGGGATCCCCCATAGTTAGCACGCTGACCCAAAGATCTTATTTTATCGCGTGTAAAATTCATGTTGAATGTTCGTGGTGTGCATTCCTTGGCGAGCGTAAAAGGCAAGAAATAAGAAGAGATGAGCAGCGGCTTGTGTGGCAGTAAGTGGGTCATTAGGGCAATTTCGGGGAGACGAGGACAGTTCGTGCATGTATTTACCATTACCCGACCACTATGCTCAGCCTACATTTCTCTTCCCAGACCCTCCTCCTCCCCACACTCTGCCTTCTCCTTCCAGCTGTCTGCCTCCTCCCCATTACACCCCTGCCATGCACTCCACGCTGCACCTCCTCCTCCTGTATCAATCAATCTACTATCTCCCCATCGTCGCTTCACTTCACTTCATCTTCCCTTCACTCTCATCTCCCCACCTCCACTTCTACTCCACACCATCAGTCTTCTTTCCATCTATCCACCTAAATCTGCTCCGTAAATGCAAATTCCACCTTGCATTCCACACCCTATCACCTTTTTCACTTCCACCCTTTGCAGCAAAGATCTTAACCTCCTGTCCTTCTTACTTTCTCCCCACTAACATTCCACTCCCTTAACCTCCTGTCCTTCTTACTTTCTCCCCACTAACATTCCACTCCCTTAACCTCCTGTCCTTCTTACTTTCTCCCCACTAACATTCCACTCCCTGCCAAACTCCACCTTGCACTCCACACTCCTCCATTTTCTAGTCAACCCAAGCAGTCTGTCCCCCCCACTCCCCGTCCTCTCCCATTCCGCTGCCATTCCCTACGAGAGCAGCATGCCGCCCTGTCTACAGCATTCGTGCCGAGAGGGAAACAATTAAACTCGGGTATTATCCCATTGAGGATGACAAATTGAGAGCTTTTGATGCAGCAGACCGCAATCAGCTTCCTTCCTCCCTCCTTTCCTCGTTCTCTTCCTCCCCATCTCCCTCCCTTTCCTCTCTGTCTCGTTGTCTTTCTCTCTCCCCATGTCTTTTTTTCTTTTTCACTGTTCAATTTTCCATTCTAATCTAGTTTGTTGGCCAATTTTCCTTCTCATAGGCGTGTTTCTTGTTTGTTAATCTCCTTTGTGGAAAATGTTCGTCTGCCCGCGTCTCGATCCTTGAGTCAGAGGTAGAGAGGGATTCCTGGCACTAGTGAGCAGCAGTAAGACTAAATAAAGCACAGGAGAATGAAAGGTAGGAGACGAAAATTAGTAACCAAGGAACAAGAGGAAAACCAGACGAAACTTAAACAGGAGGAGAAAGATAATAAACAAGGCGAAGATGAAGGACGAGGACCCAAGAAGGAACACAACTTAACAAAGAACAAGAAGACAACCATACAAAACCCAAACATAAGGAGGAGGAGGACTATAAATAAAACAAAGAAGAGAATGAAAAGCAGAAGACGGACACTAGACAACCTAAGAAAAAGATGACCAGACGAAGACCAGAGAGAGGAAAACGTGGCTAAGATAGAAAAAAAGAAATATGAGACAGGAACAAGTGAAAAATAACAAGAAAAATAACAGAAAACAAAAAGGCAAGACACGGATGATATTACAACTTCCACGAGGACAGAATGCACAGTTACTTGAATGAAAGGCACCGCGACTTCTGTGAACTGATTCTACAATACTCGCGTCACTTCCAGCTGGGAGAGGAGGGCAGGTAGGAGGCTGCTGGGTAATAGAAAATTATGGAAGTATGAAGCACAGACCGCCAGGACCTATCAACTAAAACTGTCTGTCAGCAATTGTTGTGAGAGATATTTTGGCCTGGCTCAAATTAAATCATTGAATTGGGAGGGCAAGAGAGAGAGAGAGAGAGAGAGAGAGAGAGAGAGAGAGAGAGAGAGAGAGAGAGAGAGAGAGAGAATATGTGTCTGTCTAAAAAAAATAAATAAAAACATCATAAAGAATAAAAAATGAGTGAGCATATTACGTCTCTAAGAACAGATAAAGATAACAGGTGGAAACTATGCATTTATATACGTAATCTCAAGGTCTCATTATCTATGTATATATTTATTTGCTTATTTATTCAGTTGTCGTGGCGGCGCAGTCTCCGTGAGGTGGTGCACGCCTCTCCGTCACTGCAGTAGCCATGAATATTGGCGCGTCCTGCTGCCGGTGTGATGTACATTCAGATGGGTATTTAAAAACGGCGTGGCGAGGCGGGGAGGGAAGGGGTTTTGCTCTCCGTCCGCTCGTGATGATTGCATGTTCCGCCGGCGGGAGACTGTTCGTGTATGCTGGGCTGTGCTTGCTGTGCTTGCTCGTGTGTGTGTGTGTGTGTGTGTGTGTGTGTTTATGTGCACACGCCACGCAAACGTGATTTTTTTTTTTATTTTCTTGAAATCCCCATAATTTCCTTAGGTGCATTAAGATATTCAGCGCAGTCGTTCCTCTATCAGTCAGGAGGGAGCGAGGATTCCTGCCTTAAGGAGAATAATTATAGACACCTCCAGCTGCGGCTTCATTCTTCCACAGGGGGTGTAATCACTGTAATAACTATATATGCCACCAGCTGCTGCTCCATGCATCCTCTGTGGACGTAACTCGGGTAGCCGCAGGGGGTATAATCACTGTAATAACTAAAGACGGCACCAGCTGCTGTTCCATTCTTCCAGTGTGGACGTAACTCGGGCGGCCACTGGGCTGCATTCACCTCACAGACCCAGGAAGAGCCGCGCCAGGCCCTAACAGATTGAGAGCTCTTCCTCGATTTGTTGGGTGGTGCAAGGCTGTTTCTAGTTAGTGGAACGATTTATGTGGTTAATTTAGATAACGAACGAGACTTTGGCCTGTTAACTTGTCGACGGATTTCCAGCAATTGGTGTCCAGTTCGTAGCTTCTTAGAGGTGTTAGTCTCGGGGCTGTACACACGTGGAAGCTACGGTGCTGAGTTAGGATAAAAACTCTTCGCTCAGCACCACTTGGCGTTGTCGATATATGTGCCACATGACAAAGAACAGGAGACTCAGTCCGTCTATGTGCCTTGCCGTGCCTTGCTGTTGCGTGACAGACACTGAAGAACAACCTAGGGAAGAGAAATAAACCCTTCGATAATGCTTGCCCTCGCATAATCACAGATATTAGCGGAGAGGCAACTTATCAATTCAGGTATTGTTCCGTGCGACCAATCATAACGTAATGCTGCATACCTCAGGCCGCCAACCCGTGCTCGCGTGCAGGACATGAATCACGAGGTATAAGTGCCACTCTTCCCTGGGGTTCGATCATGCTCATTATTCGTAAGAGACAACTAAAGACCAAGGACAAGCCCTCGAGGTCTGTTCATATATTCTGCCGACACTTTTTGGAATGCCAAGGACGTCTGGGTTGGGGCCCACCGGGAGTCACAGGAGGGAATAGCTGCTGCTGTTGTCAGTGATGCGGCGCGTGTTGATCCCTTAGTCGTGCCAGTTACTGAAGTAAGTTTCAGATTTTACCTTCAACTAAAAGCGTATCTACAAAATATTTCCGTCTGAAATATGTATATTCATGAAAGAAAACGCGCTCTTTTCACCATTTACAAATATTTTTGCAATTGCATCTATTTTTTAATCCATACACGTACCCCCCGCAGAGGCTTTGTGCCAATATTTGTACTCCTCAAATGCCGAACACATGCGATTGTAAAATGCGTAAAAGTATTGCAGTACAGTTTTTCCCGCAGCTCCCTTCATCAGGCAATGCAGGAGAGATTAATGATTCGAAAACATTTTTGTCGTGTATGAAACTGCGCAGTTGTCATCAGTGTTTCCAGTTTTGAAAGGATGACCGAGGAGACGCCATACGTATTGTTGTATTCGGTGCTTTATCCAAGCCTTGCCTATCTATCTTTCTTTAAGTGTTCCCCTTCAAGTCCATGTATAATTTCTTACCGTATTAATGTATTATTAGACTATCATTTGTTAATTTTCTTCTCAGAATTTCACATTTAATTTAATCTTTTCTTATATTTTTGTGTGATTAATTTGTATTGGAGTTGGGCAATCTTAGCGGCATCATTACTTTATTATTTATTCCTTTTTCTCTTCGGAATTTTACATGTGATTTACAGAAACTGAATCGTCTTTTGTTTTACCTTCTCAGCTTGATTAATTTGTATTGGGGTGTGGTAAACTTACCTTAGCAATGGTTTACACAATCGCTAACCATTTTCTTTTCATGACTTCGTATCCATTTACCGAAACTGAATTGTCTTTTTGTTTCATCCTTTCTGTTTAATTAATTTGTATAGTAGTAGCGCAATAATTTTAGACAATCATTTATTATTTTCTTTTCATAACTTCATATTTCATTTATTGAAACTGAATAGTCTTTTATTTTATCTTTTTTTGTTTCATTAATTTGTAAGTACGATAACTGCTTCCATTTCAGGTTCTTGCACTTTTTTTCGCACCTTTGTCTTTCCAGTGCACAGGTGATAGATTTCCAGCCACGCGGTGTTTTTACTGTGCACAGGTGATAGATTTCCAGCCACGCGGTGTTTTTACTCAGCGATAATGAACACCGGACGCGTCGTGGCGGGAGACTCCTCTTTAATTGGCGGACTCTTGCGTAAATGAGTGTTTGAAGTGAAATGAAAGCCAATTATAGCACCCTACCCTCGACTTTTAGCTCTCTCTCTCTCTCTCTCTCTCTCTCTCTCTCTCTCTCTCTCTCTCTCTCTCTCTCTCTCTCTCTCTCTCTCTCTCTCTCTCTCATGTACCAATATTGTTCGTAAATATTTGGATTTCATTTCTGGTCTCTTTATTCCTAACAGTTACCATCCACCAACACCAGAACCACCACCACCACCACCTGAAGTCCTACCACAAACAGCAATACACCACCACATACATCATCACAACCATTAACACCACCACCACGAGTGTCTATCAAGTTACCATCATCACCATCACAACCACTAATATCAACTTCATCATTATTACATTCCTTTCACTCCTTTTATCATTTCATCTACCTTCTATTCACTCTTTATTTATTTTTCTCTCCTTCACTCCTAGTACACCACTTCATATTCCCTTCTTTATCCTCTTTCTCCTCTTCCTCCTCCTCCTTATCCTCTCTCCTCTCCTCTCCTCTCCTAACTTTTTCTATTCTTCCTTCTTCATCGACTTCCCTCCACTTCATGTTCTCTATCTCCTCTTCACGGCCGCATTGTATGGAAGGAAAAAGGAGCACGGAGGCGTAAAATAAACCCTAATGAAAGAACTTTACGCAGATAACTTTGGAATGAGAGGCAGATGTGGGACGACAGACTCTCTCTCTCTCTCTCTCTCTCTCTCTGCTCATCACATGAATGCTTTCTATCAGATTCATAGATAGATAGATAGATAGATAGATAGGTAGATACATAAATAGATAGATACCGACAACAAATTAGAATTCACACGAAACACAAGAAACACACATTACAAATTAACAAAGTCAAATCAACACGAACGAATAGTAATATGCATACTATTCACGGCCCATTAAACACACACACACACACACACACACACACACACTGGCGTCCCATTTACTGGACTTCAAGCACTGTTACCGCTGCTCTACCTCGCTATATTCCGCGCCACCACCTAATGATTCGCCAGTGTCGCGTCCCTCACCAGTACACCTGTCATTATCACACCTGCGGCGGCTCGGTAACAGCAGCAGCTTCAGGTTCCGGTTAGGCAAGTTGATATCGCGCGCCCTTCTGCGTCTGGCTAAGGGGAAGTGTGTGTGTGTGTGTGTATGTGTGTGTGTGTGTGTGTGTGTGTGTGTGTGTGTGTGTGTGTGTGTGTGTGTGTGTGTTGATAGTAAGTGTCCTTTGTTCTCTTCTGTTTCTCTTTCTTTATCTCTGCTATTTTTACCTATGCTTGTTTCATCATCTCGTCTCTTCTCTTATCTTCTTTCACGTATCGTCATTTCAGATTTTTTTTCTCCTTTTCTCTGGTATTTTCTTCTTTTCTTATTTCTCCTCTCTTCTCTTCTCATTTCTCCTATGCTGCTTTCATCTCCATTTCTTTTCCTTTATCTTGTCTCCTCATTTCTCTTCAACTTTAATTTTTATCTCCCTTTTTGTCCTTTCTTCTCTTCTCTCCCTCTTCTCATTTTATTTCACTTCGTTTCACTTCAGTCCTAACTCGCTTCTCTTCTCTCTTAGCCTCTCTTCTCCTCTCCTTTCTTCTCTCCTCTCCTCTCCTTTCCTTTCCTCTCTTCCCCTCTTCTCTCCTGTCCTCTCCCCTCCCCTCTTATCTCCCCATCTATACAAATTTGTCCTCCTACGTACCTGTTGTCTCTCCATTGCTGTTTTCTGTGTGTCTTTGTACATTTATCTTTGTATTGTTTTTTTTTTTAGTTGTATTGCTTTCCCTTTTCGAATATAAATGTTTGTATGATTGTTTTTGTTCTTTTTAGCATATTTGTTGTTGACTCGCCATATGTGCCTCCTGTGTGTGTGTGTGTGTGTGTGTGTGTGTGTGTGTGTGTGTAAATAAATTCTCGTAACATACAACCATACAACATTTCACACAAGAGAATCCGCTTGCGTTAAATGCTAGGGAGAGAGAGAGAGAGAGAGAGAGAGAGAGAGAGAGAGAGAGAGAGAGAGAGAGAGAGAGAGAGAGAGGCTTAAAAATACACCATACAATAGTAAAAAAAAAATCACACACACACACACACACACACACACACACACACACACACACACACACACACACACACACACACACACACACACACACACACACACACACACACACACACACACACACACACACACACACTTCTTTGACTTCACGTGAACTTTAGTGAGCGCAGATAATTCCTAACCTGACCCGCCCTGTGTGTTTCCAAGGCCTTGTAATAACCTCTGCCCTTCCTCTCCCCCTCCCCTGCTGCGAGGTTCCCGTTAGGCAAGAGTTAGCGGGTCGTGTCCAGATTAGGTGACGCAAGTTTGGTATTTGCAGGTAGAGAATAATTTGGATGAACAGTCATGGAGGTGGAGGGATAATAATAATAATAATAATAATAATTATTATTATTATTATTATTATTATTATTATTATATAATAATAATAATAATAATAATAATAATAATAATAATAATAATAATAAAAGGTGGTTTGTGATTGGCTGTTGCAATGCAGCTCAAGTTTCCTATTGGTCGCGCCCGATCACAGTTGCCAGTGCAGGATCACCTCCCGAGCCCCAACACCCTATCCGTGGTGCACGTGCATCCCTGCCTGTGAACCCTAAAGACGGTGCTCTGCAAGGCGGCAACACTGTGTGCATTTCTTCACAACTCCAAACTCTCCAGTGTGAAGCACTTTCCAAGCACCTCAGTTATCCTAAATACTAGTGTACCCTAGTGGGACATTCAGTCTGTCAGATGACAGGAGACAGGATGGATGGTAGACGCTCCTTCAGCACATACATGCGTGGGGAGTGTGTCGTGGAGAATGGCGACATTCTCCGCGGCCCCCCACGCACTGTCAAAGTATCCATGGGAGATCCCGACGCGAAATCTTTCTTCTGCTGTTGCTGGCCACGAGGGCCTCGCTTCAAGAAGGTAGCCAAATTCTTTTTCAAACCGCATAAAGAAGAACCCAGTCTCCAGAAGTACACGTCTCTGGAGACTGTGATGTACATGGACGGCATGGTTTTCCGCGAATACTGGACGCCAGGCAAGACGGCCGTCAAGATCTCCATCAAGCAGCGGCGCGGAAAGAAGGTTGTCCTCTTTGGCCGCCTGGCAACCTTCCTTCAAGAGATGGAGAACCGAAATTCAGAAAAGTTCGTTCTTTATGTCACGGAAACCAGCTTCAAAATTGTTCAAAAGGACCAAGCGGCTTCAGGCGGCGACGAGACCGATGCCGCTGAGAAACAGAAAAATAAGCCGTTACAAGAGAACGATAAGTACGAGTGCGCTAAACGCGGGGATGACGAAAACCAAGTAAAGATCGACTACGCGACTTCCTTGTTCAACAGTTTTAAGAAGAAAGATAAACCCGTTAACATCATAACAACTCCAGAAATTGTAAAGTTGCCGCCAGTAATCTCCATGCAAACCAAGAACGTGCGGTCATTCAACAAAGACGCTCCTGCTGCACGCCAACAGCAGCGCAGCGCACCTCGTACCGTCCGTCGCGATAAGCAGGCGTCTATGAAGCCTAAAGAAACAAACAAAGAAAAACAGATCGTTCAGGTTCAGGAAATACACAAGAAAGACATTCCATGCGAGACAAAGAATAATGCTGATGAAAATACGACTAATAAGAAAGACAAAGGAGATACAGAGGAACAAAATCATACAGAGATGAAGAAAGAATCAGGAACAATGAGTGAAGTACAGCTAGTTCACGAAAAACACAATGAAAACGCGGAAAGTGTCGAAAAGAATCCAGCAGAAGAGAAGAGCGCAGTTTGGGAAGAATATGATAAAAATGAGTCTGAAGAGACTGAAGGAGACACCGAAGATGTGCAAAGCGTCCCTACAAAAACAGAGAAGACAGATGAGGAAGAGAAAGAAGATACTGAGAAACAAAAAGTTACCGAGAAGGAAATGAAACCAGCAAAAATTAGTGAAATGCAGCTAGTTCAGGAAAAAGACGATGAATATCATGAAGGCGAGGAAGCTAATACTCTTGAAGGAAAGGAGACTAGTGTTTCGGAAGACTATGATGCGCATGACACTGGAAAGAAGGAAGTGGTTGTTGAAGATGTGAAAAGTACCTCTCCTGAGAAAGACAATGCAGATAAGGAAATTAAAGAGGGACAAAATTTTGAGAAGGAAGCTGAGAAACAAGACGTTATTGAGAAAGTTAACCTTCCCTCTATAACCAAACTTTTGTCTTTAACCAAAGTCATCGTGAAGAACAGTACAAGGAGAGAGAAGATACGGAAAGCAATGCTTTTAAGAAAGAAGAGAGAGAGTGTGTCGCTTGGCAATGTGAAGACAACATCACCGGTGGAAAAAATGACGACGCGGAAGAATATAGGGAAGGATCAACATTTGAAAAAGAAGGTAATGACTTGCCGCCACAAGAACACCGCGATGGCCAATGTAAGCAGCAAGTGGAGGTGGTGGGAGGCCTCCCCACCAACACCGGTGAAGAACATGACGGCGAGAATGAAGGTAAAGAAGGAACTGGAGTTAAGAAAGAAGACGTTCTCGTGTAGCCATTACCGTTATGTCCGCCAGCTGAAAAGAAACAATCAAATGTCAGGAGAGAAGAAAAAGCGCTACAACAAAATAAATCTGAAATCCGTCCGCTGTAAGATCGACACCCATTACAGCCTACCTACTGATTATAAACCTGATCTGGATTTGAAGGTACTGGAATCACAGCCGCCACCCTCAGGCCCCGCGCGAGTGAAATGGGCCCGAGAGGTGGCTGCCCTTAAGGCTCGGCTGCGTTCACAGAAACAGAAGAAAGAGCGGACTAGTGCGCAGAGCCTCCATCACGGGTCGCAAGCCGCTAAACACTGAGTCACTCGCACTGAGGACCATCCTAGTCAGTGCAACCGAGAAAATTGGGGAAAAAAAAAGTACAAAAACAAAGTAAGCTTTCTAACTATGGATTAAGAAGCCTAAGCACTGAGTCTTTACTGAGGAACATGCTTGTCAATCGAAACCCGAAATTAGACCAAAAAGAAGTTTTTCATCCATTAATTAAGGAGCAAGAACACTAAGTGATTCCACTGAGGAACAAGGTGGTGAGTGAAATCCAGAAATTAATGACAAAAAAATAAAGCGCTTAAAATTTGCAAAGAAAAAAAGAAATATTAATCTATCTGTTATTAACGAAACAACTGAGTGATTCTTCAGCGAGGAACAAGAACATTCGTGACACTAAATGAAAAATAATGACGTAAAAGAAATTAAAAGATAAAAAAGATAAAGTAAAAAAAAAGTAACAAGAAAGTCTTTGCTCTCATAACCTATGAAGTATATTAATCGACTGTCAATCCGCCGTTGAAACCAGAAATTAATAGAAAAAAAAGTAATTAAAGTATCTTCATTAAATAAGATGCCTAAATATTTTGAGTGAGAGCAAATCAGAAAACGATGACAAAATATAAAAAAAATAAAAATTCACCAAAGAAATCTTTATACAAGTTATTTTAGAATGCTACGATTTGAGTGTTAACTTACTGAGGATCAAGATTGTGAAAACCAAAACAACGACAAAAAACAAAGAAAAGAAAAATTCTATCCAGTATTGGTGAAACAGCCATTGATAGTGAGAGGAAAACTGGTGAAATACGGCTATTAACAGTGAGAGGAAACAAGAGAACAATGGCACAAATAAAAACAAGGAAAAAATAGAAAAAAAATCTTAACGAGGAAACAAATTAATTAAGTGACTCTCCACTAAGAAAACAAGAAGTAAGGAAAAATAATGATAAAAAAGATTAAAAAACAAACAAAATACTGTACCGTAACTTAAGAAGTCTGACTTAATTATTAGTCCACTGAGAAAGAAGACTGCATTTGGAAAACGGAAAACATTGAATAAAAAAGGAAGAAAAATAGTATCTTTTAATGATGTAATCACGTGACTCACCACTGAAAAACTAGATTCTGAGAGGAAGCCACAAAATGATGAGAAAAAGAAAAAAAATCATAATGGAAAAAGTAAAAAAAAATAATGACAAAATAAAAAAAAAATGTGCAAAAAAATGAAACAAAAATTACCAAAAATAAAAAAAAGTTTACAAAATTATGGAAATAGTGTTGAAGTAAAGAAGGCAGAATATTATGGCAAGTAATTAAAAATATAAAAAAGCCAAAAAATGGTGACCAGAAACAGAAAATAATACCGAAAAAGTAAAAAAAATAATAATAATGAGAAAAAGGAAGATAAGTAAGAAAAATCCAGAAAATAACTAAAGTAATAAAAACAAAAATAATGAAAAAATAGTGAGAAAAAAATATAAAAAAGAAAGAAAGAAAGACATCAAAGTAAAAAAAAAACATAAAATAATGATAAAAAAATAAGTCAGAAAATAATGAGAAAACAATTTTGAAAAAAGCCAGAAAGTAGTGAAAAAAAATAAAAGCAGAAAATGATGACAAGAAACCATTGACTAAAATAAAAAAAAAAGCTGAAAATAATGAAGAAAATAGTAAGGATAATTAAAAACTCTAAAATAATGATGAAAAGTAAAAAAAAAAATAATAAAACAAAAAGTAAAAAAATAACAGAAAACAAAAAAAATGAAAAAAAGTAAAAATAATAATGAAAAAAGTATAAAAAAAATTATAATAATGATAAAAGGTTAAAAAAATAATAATGAAAATTTAAAAAATAATAATAATGAAAAAAGTAGAAAAAAATAATAATAATGAAAAAGAGAAAATAATAAAAAAATAATGAAGAAAAGTAAAAAAAAATAATAAAAAAATAATAATAAAAAAGAAAAAAAAAATGGAAATAGTAAAAAAAGAAAATAATAAGAAAATAATAATGAAAAAAAGTAAAAAATAATAATGACAAAAAAAGAAAATAATAGCAAAAAAGTAAAATAAACCAAAAAAAAATAATGACAAAACATGAATAAAAAAATGACAAAAGTGGAAATCCAGAAAATAATTAGAACAAAAAAATAAATGACAAAAATGAAAAAAAAGATAAATAATGACAAAAAAGTAAAAAAAAAAATAAAATATTGACAAGAAAGGAAACTAAACAAAATAGCGACAAAAAGTGAAAAAAAGCGACAAAAATAGAAAAAACCCACAAGATAATGACAAAAAAGTAAAAAAGTGAAAATAATTACAAAAACTAAAAACCCAGAACAGAATGACTAAAAAATAAAAAGGCAGAAAATGACAAAAAAAGTAAAAAAGCATAAAATATTGATAAAGTAAAAAATATGACAAAAAAAAAAAAAATGACGAAAGGGACAAAAAGTGACAAAAGTGATAAGAGTGAAAATGGAAGAAAATAATGACAAAAAATGTAAAAAATATTCCACAAAATAATGAGAAAGTGAAGACAAAATAATAACAAACATGAGAAAAGTAAAAAAAAAAAATAATTACAATAAAATAAGAAAGATAAGCAGAAGAGTAAGAAAAAAAAAACATAAAAGAATTACAAAAGATTAAAATAATGAAAATAAAATAGTAAAAAAAAGCAAATTGTAAGTATAAGAAAAAAAAATAATAAAAAAGTAAAGAGCCAGAAAATTGTGAAAAAAAGAAAAAAAAGGAAAAAGGAATTACAAAAAAGAGAAAATATAAGAAAAATAGTAACAAAAAACATAAAACAACTACAAAACATTAAAATAATCAATATCAATAAAAAGTAAAAAAAATGAAAATTTCTATAACAAATAATTAAAAATCTAGAAAATAGTGACAAAGAAAAGTATAAAAGCTAGAAAATAATGACAAAAAATGGTAAAAAAGTCAGAAAAAATATTAAAAGAAAATAGTAATAAATAAAAAATCTTAGTGAATGAAGAAGCATAAAGAAAAAGTAAAAAAAAGCCAGGAAATGACAAAAAAATGAGAAAAAGCAAAAAGCAGAAAATAATAAAAATTAAAATGGCAAAAAAAATCAAAATAAAATAAAATAACGAAATATAAATAACAAAATAAAGTCAAAACCCAGAAAATAATTATAACGGATAATAAATGATGACAAAAAGGTAGAAAAAAAAACAACGTAATAAAAAAAAAAAAAACATTGTGCGTAAAATCCAGAAAATGACAAAAAAAAGTTAAAAATCTTAAAAAAAAAAAATGCAAAACTGCATCTCTTAACGAAGAAACAACTGAGAGATACTCCACTCAAAAACTGCATCTCTTAACGAAGAGACAACTGAGAGATACTCCACTCAAAAACTAAATTGAAATGAAATCAGAAAATCTGAAAAAAATGAAAAAATGATGGAAAATAAAAAAAAAATTTTCATAGATTTCATAAGTTACAAATAGTACCTTATGAAATCTATGAATTGAACACATTGAGGATCAAGTGTGTGAGTGCAACCCACAAAAATAATGATGACAAAAGAAATGTGAAAAAAAGGCAACTTTAGCCACTTATAAACAAGTTGCCTTGTGTATATACATGTGCTGCTACTAAAAAAAAAAAAAAAAAAAAAAAAAACTAACATTTATACAATCTATACCATTAGTAATTTTTTATATGATTGTACTGTAGTGGAAGACAAATATGCTGCCATTTTTTCTTATTAATAAAGTAAACCAACTAAAAACCATCACTTTCAGTATCCTAAGCTTCTGATTAGAGTGAACTGACTATGTGATTGACTTGAATGGACACGGCAATCAGAGAGAGAGAAAGAGAGAGAGAGAGAGAGAGAGAGAGAGAGAGAGAGAGAGAGACAGAGAGATAGAGAGAGAGAGAGAGAGAGGGGATGGAGGATGGAGGTGGTCTCGTCTTAATGCCACGACGACGACAACAACAATAACACCAACAACGAAACCAAACCGCTATTACAAGGGACGCGTCTTATTGCATCTGAACACAAACATTTTGACTCGAAAAACAACACGCGGTTAGTTGCCTTTTTTCTTCGTATTCCGGAGATCATAACTACGCGGGTGAGCACAGACACACACACACACACACACACACACACACGGAAGGCAAAATCCAATTAATATCTTGACAGTCTCTCGTATGTTATTTATCAATTGTAGTTTTAGCGTTTGTTACGATACTACTAATAATATTCTAAAGGACGAAAGCTTTCTATCAACCTGAAATAGAAAAAAAAATATACGTAACTTCATCACCAATTAATGTATAAACATGTCAAAAAAGATGAAAGAGTAGGAGCAAATGATTCAGTTCGTTAGAAGAGCCCTGAAAACTATTAGTGCGTGTAAATGTAATTGTAACACGGAAGGGAATAATGTGTAGCTTTCCATTACTCAAATACAGACGATTGTGTGGCAGACATTTTTTTTTTCATATTTGTATACGTAATGAAAACAAGGCTGCCGCTGCGAGAAAAAATGTACAGAAAAACAAAAAGGGAGGAAGTAGATCAGAGGAAATTAATGAAGAGGTAATGGTGTACTGGAAATGTAGCAATGGGGAGCGAGGGAAGTGGAGGAAAAGGGAAGAAGAGAAGCCTGCCTGAGGAGGTGAAGTTTGTGAAGAGTTAAGCTGTTCATTAATGAGAGAAGAATGTAGCTCTGTGTTTGCTGTTTTAGGGAAATAATGAACGTAATGATCATAAATGAGGTGGATCATTGTAACAGGAAATGCACTGCTGATTTATTATTATTATTATCATTATTGTTATTATTATTATTATTATTATTATTATTATTATTATTATTATTATTATTATTATTATTATTATTATTATTATTATTATCATCATCATCATCATCATCATCATTATCGTCATCATCATCATTATCATCATCATCATTATCTCTAATATGATGATGATAATAAATATAACTCTTTCTTCACTATTATCACCTTTTATGTACATTCTCAGCTTTCTTTGCAATCATTGATACTTATACACACCCCCAATAGCATTACATTCCCTTCTGTGGTGTCTTTATCACCTCCTGACCCGCCCTACTTCAGTTATACCTTTCCCTTCTCACTTCCCTCTAACACAATATATTTCTCTCCCACAGGTAACTCCCGCCTCCAGCACCACCGCCATATACCCGCCTCGCTCTCTCTCTCTCTCCCTGCCGGCCATATTAACACTGAGGTAAGGTAAACCGATACACCTTTTTATTGTTTTACTGCAGTGTCGAGAAAAACCAGGTCAGGAGAGGTGCAGGAGAATAGGAAGAGGGCAAGTTTTAATCACTGCATGTCACTATTCGTATCACTGGTTTGTTTTCCTTTTTATCTCTATTTCCTGTGCATTCCCTTTTTTTTTTTAGTATGTTTTCTTTTTTTTTTTAATCCGTGTGTTTTATCGATTTTTTCTGTTATATCTCAGTTTTTTTTAATCTGTCTCCCTTCTATTCTTTTCATTTTTGGTTTCGTCTTCCTCTTTTACTTTCTATATATCCTTTTTATCCTTTGGTCTGTTTTCTTTGTGTTTTATCTGTTTCCCATCTATTCTATTCTGTTTTTGTCATCTTCTTCATATGCCTTTGTCTTTTCCTTACCATTTTCCTTTCAGTGGCAGTAAAGTCAAATATAGCTGTGTCACGCACCACAATATTTCAGGGAGGCTGCACGTTCATTTTAGTAAAATGTTAACAGTCAATAAACGAAATTAACTCCCAAGAGAATTTTTTATTTTTTTTTTTGCATGGGTGAGTGTCTGTGTGCATATATATATTTTTTTTTGCTCAGTAACTTGACCTGAGGCATCACGTTCACACTTAATTAAATGAATGGCGCACGATGCAGGTAACGTGATATGACCAGTGCCAGGAATCTGATGGCGTGGAATGTCTCTCTCTCTCTCTCTCTCTCTCTCTCTCTCTCTCTCTCTCTCTCTCTCTCTCTCTCTCTCTCTCTATCTCTATCTCTCGTTCTCGTCGCGTGCCTGGCCACTGACTCTCTCCCCCCTGCAGGAGGGACGGCCAGAGCACAATAAGATAGGATGGCTCACCGTTTCCTCTTCCACGAACGCAACATGCAAGGTTTTCGTTCATATAATCCTACCGGGTGCTAAATGTTAAAGTAATGGCTGAAAATTACACCAGCCGGATTGAGAACATACGGAAGAATCACGTGAGACTTAACTTTAAAAAAATGAGGAACTTATCCGTTAAACGTAAATTAATCGAAAATTTATGTCTATGATTTACAATGGCCGCGCTGGAAGTTGGCTCACCAGCTATACAGTGCTGCAGGTAAAGGCGCAGAACTCGCTTCTTGAAGGAATCACTTGGCTGATTACGAATGTATTGTCTCATTTCTCATTTTTTTTCTCTAATACATTACGTAGGTTTGTTAAGGTCCCTGTAATGGTGTTAAATATAAAAAAAAGGGGGTCATTCAACTCAAGAAACAAGAAAGAAAAGATATAATACACACATTTGGCGTGAAAAGAATGGATATGTTAGGCATTGTTATATTTAATTTTATATTGATCAAAGTGCGCGGAACGTTTGGGGTGAGTGTAACGATAGGGGCCATGCTTAGCTGGGTGTGGCAGCCCAAACTCAGGACATCTGGATTCCTTAAGTGACCTGACTTAATGTTGGCTAAACATCAGGGTACGCAGAGTCAGATGTTTGTTTCGAATTATCAATAAATTAGTAACAATAAATCAACTAATAATGAATAAGTAATAAAAAAAATAAGTAGGAACCAAGTGCTGAGGCGAAACACACACACACACACACACACACACACACACACACACACACACACACACACACACACACACACACACACACACACACACACACACACACACACACACACACACACACACACACACATCGTCCGTCATATATTGCCATGCGTGGACTGAATTTGATATGAGTAATGCCATTATAGAATGATTCACTGGGCTAATGGGCGCCCGTCAGCGACAAACAGGGCAATGATACTGTGTTTTGAGGCACATTTGCATCAAAAACACCGTGAATTTGCATCCTTTATTGTTTTGATGTTTGTGTGCGTGATGCGTGAGGCAAAGGTCGTATCAATTTAGTAGCAATCGGTCCAACTTAACACCATCCAGATCTACCTTCTCTTCATTGACACACTCCACAACTCCACACTTAACACTTCAACACTTGTTTATCCTTACTTCTTTCTGCTTCCATTCCATCTAACACATCCATCCATCTATCCATCCTTGTCATATCTCACTTTATTTACTCCGTCCCTACACTCACCCCTTCATAAACAACCCCATACCAAAAGAACCTTACTCTTCGCATCCTTTTCCTCAACGACTTTTCATTTCCAGCCTGTCTCCCTCCTGTCCTGTCCAGCTCCGCCTCACGCAGTCCATGCCCCCGCCTCCCTTCGCGACCCGTCTTGTGTCACATCATGCGGCTGTTGCTTGCAAAGGGCGGGCTCGAGCTCCAAAGTTTATTAGCCTTAGCCCTCGACATGTCACTTAGCACACACACACACACACACACACACACACACACACACACACACACACACACACACACACACGTGCCGGCCTCACCCGCGCACTAATAATGGTATAGTTCATTCTGCTACTCTGTTTTTTCCGTGGCAGCAAAGAATCCAGTATTTGTGAATTCGTATTTATTGTTGAAATTTATCGCTTATTAAACAATTACGAGCATAAATCAAACTGCGTAATGCGATTAAATCCTTGCGTTAATTGCCTCCGAATGAACAACAACAACGACGACGACAACAACAACGATAATAACAACGACAGGAAATGAAAAAAAAAAAAAAAAAACGAATGAAAGTTATTGCTACTTGAATTATGTGAAGTGAAATTGAAACAAATAACAGGAACGACTGTAGGTGAAAATAGGAGGGTAAGAGAGAGAGAGAGAGAGAGAGAGAGAGAGAGAGAGAGAGAGAGAGAGAGAGAGAGAGAGAGAGAGAGAGAGACACCTATCAACTTCTTTCTCACCAGTCCATATGATAAAAAGAACGAAGTTGACTAAAATAATTCGTGTGACAAAAGAAATATAAAAACAGGAAAAAAAATAATAATGTGGTGCACTTCCCGGCAGAAAATATCCATATCCAGGAAAGTGACTTACGCAGGCAGAGACCCCCGCAAAAATACTTCATTAGGGAGGAATTTGTGTTTGCCTAACCTTGATGAGCCGTGGGCGTGCCTCCAGAAACTGCATTTCCGCGCAAATATTTTCGCATCATCCCACGTAAGCGAGTAATTTGGTGGGTGGAAGGTCTGTCGGGCCTCTCCTTCCCCTCCTCGTTGTCCTTCTCTCCCTCCTCCTCCTCCTACTTCAGTGACTTTTCGTATCCCTCTCATCTTATTCCCTTTGTCCCTTTCCTTACTTTTCAGACTCTCTCAAATCCCTACTCATTGCATCCTCGTCCCCGCGTTCCCCTTTCCCTGGCTTATTATACTTTCCTCTCTTTCTACCCAAGTATTTTTTTTTTGTACCCTCTTGCATCTCCCTTCGTCCTTTTCCCTGGCTATTTATGACCTCCACTAGTCCTACCCATTGCATCTTCCTCCTTTTGTCCCCCTTTGTCCTCTTCTATCTTCCAGGGAATGTTTTGCAGACCCTAGTATCTTCTCTCCTTTTCGTCCTTTTCCCCTAATATCAAACTTCCCTTTTCTTACGTAAGTAATGTTCCATACCCTCTATTTCTTCGTTCCTTTACCTGCTTGCCTTAATTTGTCATTACCTCTCTTTTTTTCCACCGCAGTAACTTTCCATACTCTCTTAGATGTTTGTTATTTTCTTCCCCTTCCCCTAACTTGTCATGGCCTGCCCTCTCCTTACCTTCATTCTCTCTATGTCTTCCTCCCTCCGTGTTCCTTTTCTTGCCGTCCCTCCTGTCTCTACCTCAAGCTGCTGCATGTAGCTGTCTTTACCTCTGCGGTCATTTTTCGCCTTAATATTTAGCGGCGTTTCTTACTTGATTACGGCACAGGCACAGCAAATCATTATCCAAGGAAACCCTGACTTGCCTCAGGAAAGACGAATGGCCTCTCTCTCCACTGGCTCTTTGTTAAGGTCTGAAGACAGATGACCTGTTCATCGGGTACTCACTTCACCCGCGCCGAAGAGAGGAAAGTCAGAGCTACAAAAGAAACAAATGTGACCAAAGGAAAAGAAATAAGATAAAGAAATTTAAGAGAAGAATGATCTTGCGAAATTTGTCTGTTAAAAAAAGTAAAATTCTTTGTATCAGAGTAGTTATAATATAAAATGAGTGTAACATCTTAAAGTCCGCTTTGTAATGTGATATACTGTGATATTGTTTTTCTTTTATTAACTTTGTAAACACTGGAAGGAACAAGAAAGGCAAGTAAAGTAAGTACAGGAGTAGAAAAATGGCAAAAGTCCTGAAGTTTTTTTTTCTCGTAGCCCAAACAATCGGTGTGTTACGACAGGTACTTTTCTTTCCCCTGACACGGGCAGAGTACAAGTTGTTCACACACGCGAGACAAATATTTTGTTGACGCAGGAATTCCTCCTCAGTTGTGCTACACGTGTACTCTTGGTGCAAGCATGCCTGACGAAGGAATGAATAAAAGTAAATTTTCTCCGATGACGATGAAAAATAGGAGAATATAAAGCATTTCACTTCCGCCATAAAGATAGAACCAACATTTTACGAAGTCTTCACCTCAGCGTCAGGCGTGGTACTAAAGATCAGACTCCCGCCAAACACGCCTAATGGAAGTGAATCGATTACCTTTACTCCAGAACTTCGATGATAACACTCCCTTGGAAACCAGAATGGAGAGTTTACTTTTGGCGAGGCATTTTAAAACCAGTTTCCGTACCTGGCAGTAGCTTGAGTGGCTCGGAATAGCGTGGCGGCCGTGTGTTGACCGATAGACTGCCTTGGTCTGAAACCCTCTCAGGCTGGCTTGTGTGGACACTTGCCAACTGACTCAAGCAGCTGTCCATCCTCACTTGCAGGGTTGATCGGTCAATTAACGTCGTATAAGTGAGAGGTAATAGAGGTGTAACCCTGGCGATGCAGTGGCAATAGTTCCGTGGTATTGGATGAATAACTGACCACATCCTCGGGAGACAAGCCGGTGCTGTGTGCATGTTGAAGGATATTGACGGGCCTTCACACTCCCCTTGTACCGAAGAAATAGTTGAGAGAGAGAGAGAGAGAGAGAGAGAGAGAGAGAGAGAGAGAGAGAGAGAGAGAGAGAGAGAGAGAGAGAGAGAGAGAGAGAGAGAGAGAGAGAGAGTCATATAGGGAATGGAAGTGAAAATAGACGTAAATCTCACTGACATCCCTCCTTGCCATGCTCTCTCTTCATGCTCCCCCTCACGACCATCAGGTGTGTCTTTAACGAAACTGAGCTGAAGAGAGGAGTGCAGGGACGAGTTATCCTGCCAAACACTTCCCGTGGTTCCAAACACTACTTGCAAGAACACCAGGAACCAGTTATCCTTACGAATATGCATGATAGCAAAGCGTGATGTAAAAAATAAAAAGAGAGAAAAAGTAACAATATTTGAGTCATTACACATGTTACTATTAAAAAAAAAGAAAAAAACACACACAAAAAATATATATAAGTAATCTAGATGTGTAGGTGAAGACGTGGAAATATTGTCAAGCTGAAGAAAGGTAGACTATTAGAGAAGAGACAAAGTATACAAGTAGAGAAGTAGATAAGGCATGGCTCACTCATCTTTTTAATTTGATATTTTAGTATAAAGGATAAAAAAAAAAAAAAGCGGAATGGAACGTGTGTGTGTGTGTGTGTGTGTGTGTGTGTATAAGCCACCAGATTTACGGGCCGTGTGATGTTGGTGCATATTTTATCGAGTCCCACGCCACAAGTGGAGACGCGGTGTCCATCCTGTTACACACCTGACTGCTGGGTGAGTGAAGACTTGACATATGGCGGATCGATAATACAACAAAACACGATAAACAACACGCCTACTAAAGGTATTGCCGATAAAATTAAACGCGGCTGCAAGATTTATATAGTTTACGCTCATAGTCTGCCTCTTTTTATTACGGTGGACATTATTCTGTGACTCTGCTCTCCGATGTACAGGAGAAGTTATCCACAACAAACCCTTCACTAAAAAGTAATACAGGACCAGAAAAAAAAAGTCATGCAGTGAACTTTTTATTTAGACGAACATGTTTTGGTAACTCATATGACTCACCACGTTTTGACTGCAGTTTAATTTTAGAAGGTTGACATTTCCCACCCCCTTTACAAAAAAAAAAAAAAAAAAAGAAAAAAAAACACGTCATGAGTGGAATAGATAGTGGGAGGTTGGTTTGAGTAAGGTAATGGCAATTTAGGGATGGTGAAAGAAATTAAAGGATAACAGATAACTAAAGAGAGTTTTTTTTTTTTTTTTATTCATTATGATTTATTTAGTCTTTGTGCTTTTGTATTCAATAAAGTTTAATCTAGTTTGTGTTAGTGAGACTAGCGTAGAGCAAAATAAAGGATAAAAGAGCTTTCTCATAATGAAGAAGGACGAGAATAAGAAAATTGATAACAAAACAAAAACAAAAAAAAAAACCTGTATTGCTGAGTGCCTTAGAATAACATCAACAATCAATACAGTCTCGGTGTCTTAATGAACCCATCCTTCTGCAAAAGAGCCATGGAAGTTACTAATGATGACAACAGCTTACCACCATTCAGTCATTGCTACTCTACAACAAACACACACACCTACACACATCCACCTTTTACACATACGACCTCTTGTATAAACCTGAATTCCACACACACCTGCCACATCACCTCAGTCTCCTACACACCTGGTCTGGAATGCCTCCACTTTGTAATTCAGTAGTCCACGTGTTGTGAGTGGGTCGTCTTACCTGGCTGCCACAATCCACACCTTCATTACTGAGTACTGTACACCTGCCCGCCTCATTTTCCTTGTTTTTGCTTGGTTCGTATATGTTTGCTGTTCTCTCTCCCCAATTTCTCTCTCTTTCTCTCTTGTAAGTTTTTTATTTGTTTCCATTATTTATTTATTTTTTTTTTCAAGTTAGTACGAGTACATACAGAAGCAAAAGCACACAAGTATATTCCTGCTTTCTCTCTCTCTCTCTCTCTCTCTCTCTCTCTCTCTCTCTCTCTCTCTCTCTCTCTTTATTGATGATGTTGATATTTGTCATCATCATCATCATCATCATCATCATCATCATCATCATCATCATCATCTCTCTCATCTTCCTTTTCTTCTTCTTTCTGTTGGTTGGCTTCTTTCTCGTCGTCGTCGTGGTCTTCTATTCACGCACACAAAACATTCGCAAGGTCGCCCCACATATCTATGATTTACGGTAATGCATATATTATTGGAGCAGCTCTTAGTACACACAAAAATACATCACTTCCTTGGAGCTGAGTTCACGGAATCCCTCACACCAAGAGCTGCAAAAAAAGAAAAAAAAAAAAAAAAAAAAAACCGTATTAGATGTGGGTAAATATTGCTTCTCTTAATAAAGAAATGAAATCAGTCACTCCAGCGCTGCCCGGGTTTCGAGAACTGATCCATGTTTATCGGAGATCGAAATGGGGTGATTGGAAATGTGGCCGCAGGAATATCAGCGCGAAAAGGGAGGAGGGAAAGGAGTAAACAGAAGCCAATGAATGGACGATGGGTAGGAGAGGCGAGGAGAGGAATGGACGGGGAGGACCAGGGGAGTAAAAGAATAATGTTTTGGGAATAGGAGGAAGAACGAAATGCAGAGTGAATGATGTGGATTTTGTATAGAGAAAGAAACATCCGGAAATGAAGAGCATGAAATGTAGTGCATGTACACGTGTATTATTTTGCGTATCAGGTATCAGGTGGGAGAAAAGAAGCCTCCTTTTAACGCTGCTACCAAAAAGAAACAAGAGGAGAGCCAAAATGAGTCAACTAATCTAATTTCTAAGATGTATTGATACTCCTCCTTTGAAACAGTTCGTCTTGCTTCTCTCCGTGCCCTTCATCACACCGTTACTCTAATCATCCTTTTACAACCAACCCTCGTGACGTATATCACCCATACCCACCTTCTCTTTTATCAGCTATAGCCAAAATGTCAGCGTTTGGTCACCTGGCTCGTGCACGTGTAACAATATTGACGAAAATCATTATGGGCAGGGTACGTCTGGCTAACACAGGAACACGAGGGTACGGTAACCTTAGCGGTCGTGCAGAGGGTTCAACGTGCAGGAAAAATCAAGAGCCCGTGGATAGCATCATATCACCTCTCCTCTTAAGGGAATCTCAGCTCATAAAGGTTGTTTTCTTCTTCCTGTCTGGATGTATTGCAGCTTTTTTTTATTAATCTCGTAGAATGTAAGTAATGAAGGAATGATCGGTACTTAGGTTCGAGAGAGAGAGAGAGAGAGAGAGAGAGAGAGAGAGAGAGAGAGAGAGAGAGAGAGAGAGACGGATAAATAGACAAAAACAAAAACAAGAAAAGAGAAAGATGACCAAGAATGACTATTAAATAAACCGAAGATAGGAGTTTAATTCACGAATGAAACTCTTTTAAAACTCTGCAGACACGACAGATGTTGTTTTAAAGCTGTAAGTCACTTTACAAGGCGAGGAAATTATGAAGAAATAATTGGATTGGATGATGACCTTGAAAAGATGAAGAGAAAAAGGGGAAGGAGAGAAAAAGAGGCAGGAGAAAGAAGACGAGGAGCAAGCCACTGCCACGTGGAGGTCCCTGCCACGAGGAGTCTTTTTTTCTTTCACCCATCTATACTTGTTTATCTGTTCTCCGTCTTACCTATCTCCCATTTATTTACTTGTTTTTTCCCTAGTCTTTCTACCTCCATTTCTCGCTCTTTTTGCTCTCACCCTTCTACTTCTTCTTCTTTCCTGTGTGCCAATTCTCTACTTTATTCTCCGTCTTCTTCTTCCCACCTATCTACTTCTCCATCTATTCTCTCTCTCTCTCTCTCTCTCTCTCTCTCTCTCTCTCTCTCTCTCTCTCTCTCTCTCTCTCTCTCTCTCTCTCTCTCTCTCTCTCTCTCTCTCTCTCTCTCTCTCTCTCTCTCTCTCTCTCTCTCTCTCTCTCTCTCTCTCTCTCTCTCACTACTAAGTCCCTTCGCCTCGCTCCCGCAATTCCTGAGATGAGATCGATTGTTGACTCATTCCTTGCTCTCCCTCGCTCGCCTTGCTTTTCTTTTTCTTTGCTAACTTTTCTGTCTTGTTTTATTCCATTTCAATCCCCTGCCTCGTCCATTTCCTGTACTCCTCAGTGACTCGTCCTGTTCCTCCGCATCTCCATCTCTCCATCTCTCATTTTCTCTCTTCCACTGTTATTTTTCCACGTAGTTTTTTTTTCTTTTTTTAAACCTGCCATTCTCTTGTCTCTTGCTCCTTTTTTTGCTGCTGCTGCTGATGGTGGTGGTAGTGGTCCTCCTCCTCTTCCTCCTCTTCCTCTTCCTTCTCCTCTTCCTCCTCCTCCTCCTCCTCCTCCATTTCTTTGTTCCCTTTATTCCGTCTCGGCTTCTTCAGGGAAGGAAAAAAATGTACTGAAGCTCAAACGTGAAGGAGAAAGAACCACGTTGGTCCCTTGGTGCCCCGACGACCCTGATGGGATTTGACGGCACCTGAAGAGAGGGTCGGGAGGCGAAGGGAAGGCGGAGGCTGGAGGGAAGGTGGGGAAGGTAAGGAGAGGTAAGGGGAGTGTGGGAAGGCATCGTAATAAGAGATATGGTAGAAAGGGAAGGTGAGAACAACGCATTACTGGGAGGTTGTGGGTGTGTGTGTGGGTGTGTGTGTGTGTGTGTGTGTGTGTGTGTGGATGTGGATGGGTAGGTGGGTGCAGATAGGCGTGTTGGTTGGTAAGGTGTTTGGTGTAAGGTAGGTAGGTCAGTAGATGGTTATGGTGAGTTTGTAGATGCTAGGTTAGTTAGTAAATGCAGTCTGCTTTCGTAGATGGATAGATAGATAGATTAATTACATCGATTTATAGACTGGTAGATATAGATTGCTAAGGAGATAGATTTTATGTTTTCTTTTTTTTTTTTTTAGTGTTTTTTTTTATCTGGTTTATCTAAACATATATTTTACGCTCGGATAAATGCACATGGTAAGGGATGTAATGTTAAAGAATAGATAGGTAGGTGCAGGAACAGGTGAACTTCCTTCTCTTACTCGTTCCTGTACTTATCTTACCTTGGTAGAGGAGTATTCGCTTTTCCAGGGCGATGATGAATTAATTGATTGATTGATTGATTGATCGACTGACTCACTCACTGACTGACTGACTGACTGACTGACTGACTGACTGACTGACTGACTGACTACCCATACAACATTCCGGAATTATAAGTGCCGAAAGAAGGAGTACATAATTAAAGCAAGACATTGATAAATGAACTGACGAATTGAGTGAGTGAGTGAAAAAGTGAGTGAGTAATAATACCTTGACAGAGTACGATGAACTTTTACAGGACCGATAAATTCCCAGGATTATTGAACCGAGTGAATGATTGGCTGTCTGATCGATAACTGACGGCCGATATTGATTAATTGTCTGTCGCTCCAATATTTAGGATAATAAAGACAGCAGACTGAAAAAAAAAAAATGTTTCGATGAATACACCTCACTTTACACACCCACACACTCCCTCCCACCCCTCACACACACACACACACACACGCGCGCGCGCGCGCGCGAGATGCAACGAACTAGAATCTCCAGGCAGGCGGAAACCATTTGGGCTTGCCTCCTTTCACGCACTAATCCCTGCTCGCCTTGTTGAGAATAGGTACGAATTTATGAGCAACTCTGCCGACCCCTTGTAGTCCAGCCGGCTCGTTCTTTCCTTCTGTATTTACGTATCTGTATTTTCCTCGCCCTGTTCCGGATCTAAAGGTAATCTCTCGGTGCTTTGTCTGTACTCAGTTTTATCCAATGTATTTGTTTTAAAGGGACTGGTTAGTGTATCATCAGTCTGATGATAATTTGAATATAAATTTTATTTATTTGTTTATTTCTAAATTAGTTCGTGTATCAGTGTATTTATGTAGACGAGGATTAAGCTCTGTACAAGGTGCGCAAGCCGCACGTCTTTGTGACGTGGCAGTGGGGAGGTGAGGTGGCGACGAACGGTCAGCCAGGGTTAGTTGCTGTCCGCCCCTACCTGAAGTGTGTTGTGATGGATCACTGGATGTAACATATATTCAAGACTTGGGGATTGTTCTATTATGCTGGTATGTATGGCTATGTTTGGTTATAATAGTACTGTGTGGTGGTTTATCAGCTGGTGTTCACGTCAAACATTTGTGATGTTCATCGACAAAATGTTTGTATTAGTGATGATCTTTTATGATGACAGTGTTAATGTGATTGTGCGGTCGGCTATTAAGATTAATAGTTACTCAGGGAATATTTCATGTATTACAGTTTATGAATCCAACTACTCGTTCGGAAAGTTCATGGAGGCAATCCATATGCGGCTGGAGCTACCGTTGTGAGTTATAATTCTAATGATTATTATAAGTGAAAATCAATGTGGTTGATTGGTTATATGATTGATTTTAATTGTACTTAGCATATGGTGAATTCTACATACATCCATTCTCAATTTTCATATTGATCTACTTATTAATGATGCTTGGGTACTTAAGATGAGAAAAAAATAAAACTTTGAGATGTGTTTATTGTAATGATTTAGACAGGTCCAAACGCTTGTAATAAAGAAGTTATGGCAGTGTTCAAGCTGTGTTAACGGATGCCACCATACATTTGGACAACGCTCTAGGATGGCAGAAGTGGATTCAGGGAAGATGGAGGAACTCAAGATACAACGAAGCACCACCAAGAGAAAGTTTACCAGGAAGAGCAACATTTTCAAGGAGAGTGTACTGCAAGAGGATCCTATACCAGTGCTACAACACAATTGTGATGAGGTTAGTCGTGTCTATAAGGAAGTCGAAAGTGCCCATGAAGCATATACAGACTTTTTGACTGTAACTGGTGCTGAGGACAAGGTTTTAGATGAAGAGGATCAATATATCATTGACTTGGACAGAAAAAGGAAGGAATGTCACATATTATTGGTTAAAAATCTGGATCAGCTATCAAAGGTAAATAATGCGGGTGATAAAAAGGTGAAAGTTAAAGCGTTGGAACCTCCTATGTTTGATGGTGACGTACGTGAATACCCAACAGTCAAGGCAGATTTTGAAAGGTTAATGAAAGATTCGTTCGGGAAAGATCCATTCACTTTGAAACAATGCTTGACAGGTGAAGCACTTAAAACTGTCAAAGGTGTAGAAACTGACTATGATGAAATGTTTGAGAGACTTAATGAAAGGTATGGTAACAGAAGGAAAATTGTTAATGTAGTTCTCTGTGATCTTAAGACATTAAGAAAACTTGCTGATGGAGATACCATAGGATTTGTGAAAATGGTCGAAAAGGTGGAAAGATGTTGGCTAGATCTGAAAAGGATGAACCTAACAGCTGAAATGAAGACAAGTAACACAGTGAATCATATCGAAAAAATTTTGCCTATGACACAATCACGACCACACAGCAGGGACACCTGGACGAGGATGCGTTCGCTCGCGGGTTGCTGGAACTGCGCAACACTCCGAGGGCGGAAGGGCGATCACCAGCACAAGTCCTCTTCGGTCATCCTATGAGGTCCTGTGTCCCGGCTCATCATCGCTCATACGCTCAGCAGTGGCAGCGCGCTGCTGATGAGTGCGACGCCAAGGCAGAGCGACTGAGGAAGAAAGCGAAACTTCGCCACGACGCGTCCGCCCGTACTCTTCCTCTCCTGCACCTCGGTGGCCACGTCGACGTTCAAGATCACACGACAGGCCTCTGGGATCGCCTGGGTGTCATCGTGGCTGTTGGGCGAAGGAGAGACTACCTCATCAAGATGGGCAGCGGTCGCGTGATGTGGCGTAATAGAAGACACCTACGCCCACACAGACCTCTTGCTCCCCTTCCTGTCGAGCAGCACACCGCTCATGGCGGTGCAGCGCTTCAGCATCAGGGTCACGAGGAACACCACCATCCCGGCAGCCCGGAGCATCAGGGTAACGGGGTACACCGTGGCCGAGAGCAACCAGAGCGTCGAAGCAGCCGACAGCGTAGGGAGCCGAGACGACTGCAGGTGCGGTGGCACCGTAGCACCTACGATTAGTCGTACGTGTTCATTGTACGCTGTGTTTGTTTTGTGTATATGTACCGTGTTTTCTGTACTTCAATCATTGTAACTTTGTTTCATGTGTTACGGTAGCCATAACAAAGATAAGGAATCTTCCTTATGTCTCGGGGGAGGTGTGTGGTTGTTAGCTAGTTGTGTGAACGAGTGAATGAGCGAGACTTGTGTGAGGCATGAATACGTGTATGAGTGAACGAGCTAGGCTTCAGTCATAAGTGTTAAGTGGAAGTGCGCGGCCTGGCGCCGGGAGATCACCTACCTCCAGCCTTCTGTTCACACCTTCTGTGAATAAACACCTGCACTGTTACCTGCGTTTCCTGTGCCCCTGCTGGTCAAGAGTCGAACAAACGGGAATGGGTCATACTAGCTGAAAGCATCACTGACTCTGATCAGATTTTTGATGAGCTGCTTAAATTCTTACTAAGAGAGAAGAGAGTACTTGAGTATATGGATTTCAGTATACGAGTGACAGGAAATGTAGACAAATCTAATGTGCTTAATGTTGCAGGATCGCTTACTCCAGATTTTGGAGTGTGGGATGATTCAGGTGACATTATAATGGAAGCTATAAAAAGGCTTCAGGAAAACCAAGAATATCAGAGTAAGAAATTAGAGCAATGTATGACCAATTTAGCCAACATTGTGACGAGTATGGCGAATAGTGGTAGTCAAAATTCGCATGCAGGAGACAAAATTAGGTATAACTGCTGGTTTCATGGTACTGATAATCATGATATCCTGGAGTCCACGACATTTCAAAGGATGGATAATTATGGGAAGATTGATGCTCTGCAGAAGAATGATGTCTGTTTCAACTGCCTCAGAGGAGTTCATGTAGCAAGTCGATGTAACTTGAAAAGAACATGTGATGTTAAAGGGAACAATAACATCCGCTGTAGTAGACCTCATCACAACATGTTGCATCGAGCTCACATAGAGGGAATTATGTTTCACAGCACAAGTCAAAGGCAAAATACACCATTGATAAGAAAGACACTGTTAATGATCAGTAAAGTATTAAGTCAGGGACGACCTGTAACGACACTCTGGGATTCAGGGTCTGATATAACTATCATAACGCACGCGCTTGCTTCAAAATTTGGATTAGAGAGCAGAGACATAGATCTATCAATGACAAAAGTGGGCAATATAACTGAAAAATTCCCTACCAAAGAATACATGCTCCCTCTCACAGATAAGGATGGAAACGAATTGTTCATAAGAGCAGTAGGAATGAAGGAAATATCTTCTAACCTAGTGGAAGTGGCCGTCTCTGATGTTGTCAGTCTGTTTGAAGAGCACAAGACATCACATTGTGACAATGAAAGACCCAGTGGAAGTATTGATCTACTTGTAGGTGCTGACAATTGCGAACTATTGCCCACTGTTGTAGGAGTAAATGGCAAATTGCAGTTAATGCAAAATGGGTTCGGATTTTGTATCAGAGGATCTCACCCCCGTATTAAATCCCGTGGTAACAGTAATAGCCACGTTAGTGTCAGAGTGAATCATTTGGCTAACTTTTCTCATATCAATGATATATTGGTGGAATCTAAATCCAGCATTAAGGCGAGTCTTGACAATTTCTTTGATGTAAACAATCTAGGAACTCACTGTATTCCCAAATGTGGTAATTGTAAGTGTGGCAAATGTGTTATTGGAAATAATGATTACACTATAAAGGAAGAAAAGGAATTAGCCATCATAGAAAAGGGATTACATTATGATGAAGTAAACTGCCAGTGGACGGTGGAGTATCCCTGGACAAAAGACCCAAGACTTTTGCCTAATAATATTTCAGTAGCTATTGCTAGGATGAAATCCACTGAGAAAAGACTTGCTAAATTAGGCCCTAATTATTCCAAATCTTATCAGGATCAAATAGAGGACATGGTCATCAGAAATGTATGCAGGAAATTATCAGAAACAGAACTGCAAACTTATAATGGTCCTATTCACTACGTGTAGCATCATGAGGTCCATAAACCTGATTCACTATCAACACCTCTCAGAATTGTTTTTAATTCATCAGCATCACATGTGGGTCATGTCTTGAACGACTACTGGTGTAAAGGTCCGAATGTCTTGAATAATCAGTTGACTGTTTTATTTAGATTTCGTCAAAGAGAGATTGCAATTGTCGGTGACATCAGCAAAATGTACCACACTATCAAACTCAGTTTATTAGATCAACACACTCACAGGTTTGTCTGGAGAGAGATGAGACTAAAAGATGTACCCGACCATTATACTCTTACAGCTGTAGCGTTCGGCGATAAACCAAGTGGAATTATAGCAATGTTGGCTTTGAAACGTACTGCTGAAATTAATGTAAACAACTGTCCTAAAATAGCGGATATGATTATCAATAACACCTATGTACGAGTAGATGACATATTATATTCTACAGACACAAAGGCTGAAGCTTATGATTTGATAAAGAATGGTGAGAAAGTGTTGTCATCTGGAAACTTCAAGATAAAGCACTGGATAGTTTCTGGTATAAATACTGCATTTAGTAATGTCAATCTACATTCCACTAATAAAGAAAAAATTCTAGTATTGATTTGGAATCCAAAGGAAGATGACTTCACATACAAGGTTAGGGTGAATTTTTTTCTAAAAAGCAACGTAAAGTTCACATAGGGCCTGACCTGACTAGAGGAGACATTACAGCCAACCTTCCAGATGTGCTGACTAAGAGAATAATATTGAGTCACATTGCTTCAGTTTATGATCCACTAGGACTAATTACACCTTTCACATTAAAAGCTAAATTATTGATGAGGAAATTGGTGACTCCAAGCGGTAATTCTACCTTAGGTGACGAGGTGAAGTGCAGGGGAGGGGATGACCCACTATCAAATGATGAAAGAGAAACATGGAAGTCCTTCTTCATAGAGCTTTATGATTTAAAAACCATTTTCTTTAAGAGATGTCTAAGACCTGCATCTGCTATAGGAAACCCAATACTTGTTGTATTTTCTGATGGTAGCACTCAAGCATATGGTTCTTGTGCATACATTCGGTGGAAACTGGAACCTGGCAATTATGAGGCAAATCTCATTGCAGCTAAAGGTAGGATAGCTCCTTCCAGGTAACTAACGGTTCCAAGACTGGAATTATGTGGAGCTGTTTTAGCATGTAGACTAAGGGAGGTAATTGTTAAAAAATTTAACTGGACATTTGATTATGTTGTTCACATTGTAGACTCTGCTATTGTGAGGGCACAAATACAGAAAGAATCGTATGGATTCAATACCTTTGTTGCAATAAGAATTGCAGAGATTCAGACAAAATCAAGTCCGAATGAGTGGTGGTGGGTCAAATCAAAGGATAACCCTGCTGATCTAACTACAAGGCCCTCTCCCCCTACTTGCTTAGGAAAGGGGTCAGTATGGCAAAATGGTCCAGACTACTTAAGACATGAAATGAAAAGTTGGCCCATTAGTAAATCACTTAGCGAAGACTCTTTGCCTGATAGAGTGGGCGTGACTGTCTTGTGTAACTTAAAAAAATCTCCAAATCTGAACCTTAGTATAATGAACATAGAGAAATACAGTAGTTATAACAAACTTATTAGAGTAACCCCCAGAGTATTCGCGGTGTTCAGAGAAAAATCCTTCAAAGCCATATTTACCAATCCATCTGCTGAGATGCTAAATCTCGCTGAAACATCATGGGTTAAGGAAGTGCAAAGGGATATTCCCTCTGACTGGAATACCAGACACCAGAGATTAGGTCCTAGTATAAATGATGAAGATATTATTGTAGTTGGGGAGAGAATATCGAAATGGCTCAAAGATAACTGGAACTGTAATAGCTTTACCCTTCTTATTTGTAAGCATCCATTTTCCAAGTTATATATTAAGCATTTACATAACATTGATCATGCTGGAATTGATGTGACTTTGGCCAAACTGCAAAGTAAATACTGGATTCCTGGTGTTCGTAGAAAAATAAAATCTATCAAGAATAAATGTGTGAAGTGCAGAAAGTGGAACAAGATTTGTGAAGGTCAGAAAATGGGTCAATTGATACCAGAAAGACTGAAGCCTTCTCCTCCATTTTACCACACATCCCTTGATCTGCTTGATCCCCTTTATGTTAAAGGCACAGTCAAGCGTAGAACAAAGCGCAAAGTATATGGAGTAATATTCAACTGTCTTGTGTGCCGAGCAGTTCACGTTGACTTGACTGAAGGTTACAGTACAGAGGATTTTCTAACCACTTTCAAAAGACTTGTAGCTCTGAGGGGATTTCCCAAAATGATACATTCTGATGGAGGAAGTCAACTGGTTGCAGCTAATAAGGAACTTAGACAAATGGTGAGCACTTGGAATATATCAGATATTTTGCAGTTTGGATCAAATCAAGGTATGACTTGGTCCTTTAACAAAGCTGCTAATGGCCCTTGGCAAAATGGATGTAGCGAGGCTCTAATAAAGGTGATAAAAAGATCCATCACGATGGCGGTTGGAGACAGCACCCTAACGTTCGGAGAACTACAGACTGCGTTGTTTGAAGTAGCTAACCTTACCAATGAGAGACCAGTTGGTATTAAGCCCGGAACTGACTTGGACCTTGGAAGTTATTTGTGTCCCAATGATCTTATTCTTGGAAGGACAAGCATTAAAGTTCCCAGTGGAACGTGGACAAATACTGTTGACCCAAAACCTAGACTAAAGTTTATCCAGATTATTGTGTCAAACTTTTGGAGGAGGTGGCAACGTGATTACTTTCCTACTCTCGTAGTCAGACAGAAATGGCACGTATCTAAAAGAAATGTTGTACCTGGAGATATTGTTCTGTTACAAGATAGTAATGCAGTAGTGGGAAAATGGAAACTGGCTCAAATAGCAGAGGCAACTCAGAGTTAGGATGGTAAAGAAAGGAACGTGACTATAAGATACAAAAATCCTAAACCTGGCCTGAAATATGATGGTGAACCTGATATGATGGTAAAGAGGTCCGTTCATAAATTATTAGTTCTACTCCCTGTTGAGGAACAATGTACGAGTACATAAGCATTTCTTTGCTTGTGGGGTGGAGTGTCTTTGCTTGTGGGGTGACTGTTGAGGAACAATGTACATAAGCATTTCTTTGCTTGTGGAGTGGAGTGTCTTTGCTTGTGGGGTGACTGTTGAGGAACAATGTACATAAACATTTCTTTGCTTGTGGGGTGGAGTGTCTTTGCTTGTGGGGTGACTGTTGAGGAATAATGTACATAAGCATTTCTTTGCTTGTGGGGTGGAGTGTCTTTGCTTGTGGGGTGGAGTGTATCATCAGTCTGATGATAATTTGAATATAAATTTTATTTATTTGTTTATTTCTAAATTAGTTCGTGTATCAGTGTATTTATGTAGACGAGGATTAAGCTCTGTACAAGGTGCGCAAGCCGCACGTCTTTGTGACGTGGCAGTGGGGAGGTGAGGTGGCGACGAACGGTCAGCCAGGGTTAGTTGCTGTCCGCCCCTACCTGAAGTGTGTTGTGATGGATCACTGGATGTAACATATATTCAAGACTTGGGGATTGTTCTATTATGCTGGTATGTATGGCTATGTTTGGTTATAATAGTACTGTGTGGTGGTTTATCAGCTGGTGTTCACGTCAAACATTTGTGATGTTCATCGACAAAATGTTTGTGTTAGTGATGATCTTTTATGATGACAGTGTTAATGTGATTGTGCGGTCGGCTATTAAGATTAATAGTTACTCAGGGAATATTTCATGTATTACAGTTTATGAATCCAACTACTCGTTCGGAAAGTTCATGGAGGCAATCCATATGCGGCTGGAGCTACCGTTGTGAGTTATAATTCTAATGATTATTATAAGTGAAAATCAATGTGGTTGATTGGTTATATGATTGATTTTAATTGTACTTAGCATATGGTGAATTCTACATACATCCATTCTCAATTTTCATATTGATCTACTTATTAATGATGCTTGGGTACTTAAGATGAGAAAAAAAAAAAAAAACTGAGGTGTTTATTGTAATGATTTTGACAGGTCCAAACGCTTGCAATAAAGAAGTTATGGCAGTGTTCAAGCTGTGTTAATGGATGCCTCTATACAATATGAACTGTATGGTATATCTTATTTCAGGTTTGCTTCATGGTAATCATCAGTGTTTCCTTTGCTAAAATGAACCTAACACATAAGTCAGTACAAAATTAAAGGAATAAGGTATCTATTTTATTTACATTGTTTCGGTCTTTACTTACGGATTCCCTCAGTGGGCTCCTTAATACAGCCGCAGTCTTTCGTACTGCATCACATTATATTATGAGTATCACTGAATATCACTATATAAACACAGGTGGTAATACCCGCTGCTCGAGTATAACTATAACCAGATTATTATCACTCTCTCGTAATGGATTTCACTGTCCACCACAACCACCACCACCATAACCACCACCACCACCTCTAACAGCAGTAAAAATGTAACCAACGCAGTTTCTCTCTACAGCTCGGGGTAGGGCCAACTCGGCCCTTTTCCATCTCGGCCCATTATGAAAAGGCAACTCGTACCATCTTTTGGACCAACTCGGACCATTCTCATTTTCTGAAATACCAAGTCGGACCACCATGTTTGCCGACTCGAACCATCATAAACTGTGGGCAGTGTTGCCAATCTCTACAGACGTCTCCGCCCTACACACTTACTGAAATTATCCTACATTTGCCTTCATTACCCTACGACTCAGGATGAAAAAACAAATTGTCATAATACTGGCGCAGCCGTAATTATTAAATTAATTATTATTATTAAAATTCCACTGTAAACTACATGTAAGTAATACACGAGCTAATTATCTCTTTAATCACGAATCAGTAACCGCTTCATTTGAGCGTGGGAAAAAAAATGTCCAAGCTGCACGTGGCTTCACGTATGAACGTGTATTATCACTACATTTGTTAGATTCAAACCATCATAAACTATCACACAGAGGGGAGCAGGTCGTTTCGGCCGTGAGCACTCTAGGCCGAGAGTCGTTTAGGCCGTGATCCCTTTACGCCGAGAGTCGTTTAGGCCGCGACTCTGTAGGCCGTGGGTCGTTTAGGCCGTAATACTGAGATCCTTTTTATAGTTTTTATAGTGCAGTCGATGCTGGAGGACTACTGTGGAGGCGAGAAGTGTGACGTGATTGCATGCTAATGAGTTTTATTGATACTCTTGATAATGTATCGAGAGATCGATACCTCCATAAAATAAAGATAATAAATGGAAGAGACCTATATACAGTGGAAGAGACCTATATGCAGTGGAAACTATGTTCCGTAGCGTACATACACACATATTAATCGTTTTATGAGGTACTGCAGGAAGTGCACGAAACCCAGTCATTGAAAATACCGGGTTTCACAGCTGCCATTAATCAGCTCAAGATACACCATTATCACATTTCCTGTTCTGCCACCTCTCACACCTGTGTCGCACAGCAAACCTTGCCGTGTCCGTACAAGAGCAATTACAATTACGAAACCTACATACTAATTTTGAAACACTGTCTCAATTACTTAATTCAAAATATTACTAAATTCGAAACCTATAATTTCGAAAGTCTCAAAACACTGTCTTGCTTACTTAGTTGATGTGTTGAAGTCAAATTCTGCGTATTCGCTATTCCCTCACACCTCATCGCTCAGGATGCCTACCACATTTCCTCGTGTTGTTTGCTCTCGACGTGTACGATTCAACCAGCATGCTTTGCAGTGTGACCATGCTTTGCAGTGTGATCATTATCAAGAATGGCAGCACAGGGTTTGCAACACTGAGTTTAAGGATCACGGCCTAAACGACTTTCGACCTAAAGGGATCACGGCCCAAATGACTCTCGGCCTAAAGGGATCACGGCCTAACCAACTTGAACTCGGACAGAGAAGAGTGCTTCACACACTTGTCAGATTCAAACCATCATAAACTATCGCACAGAGAAGAGTGCTTCACACATGTGTGATTCTTGGTTCACTCACACGATGTCCAGGCCAGATATCACTTGTACACGGCAGAAGGCAGTCCGATCATGGACAAGTGTTTGGTGTGCAAAGACGTAGTGCGTCTTCGACAGGTGAGACTACAGGATTTAATCGTTAATTGAATTTATTGTAACTATGTTGAACAGTTTTCTGTAATACTGATTATATCTAGTGTACACTAAAATATCGACATGAACCTCGGAATATGATTTTTTACAGGAGGCATTGTTGTGTGATGGATGTAAATCGTGGCAACACAGAACCTGTAAGACTGGGATTTCAAGGGAGGACTATAGAAGAGCTGTAAGGGAGGGTCTTGACGTGAATTGGAGCTGCACAACTTGCTCTTCTGTATAAGACATCGCTGTACATGACTGCCCTGAGGATCAACTACCTACTCCGACCCAGGCGTTAGTGGATGATATAAATTCTGAAACTTGTCTAGACGAAGACACCTTGGACAACGACACTTTGGACTGCTCTGAGGCTCATCCACCTATTATAACGTATGAAAAAATGTGTGCATCTTCACAAAGGGGCAAGCAGAAACTTGTGGACAGTCTAGGATTTTCATACACATTTAAAAGAAAAACAAATGTTGGTGTTCATTGGCGCTGTGCAGTGCGTAATAAAAAGGTTACCTGTAACATGATGGTAAAGGAAGTGAACGGAGTGTTGATCAGAGGAGCCAATGAACATTCACACCTCCGGAAGCATGCCCTTTGACTACAAGCATGGTGTCAAAGTTAATTAAAGACAAAGCAATGGATGATGTATTTCGCCCAGCTTTAGAAATCGTGGAGGAAGTGCTTCTTGAACACGTTGATCCAACAAAGCCTACTGCTTCGCTACCTGCACCGGTGAATCTAGCTCGCCAAGCAAACAGGAAGCGGCGAGCTAACAGACCTGCTGAGCCCAGTGACCTAACTTTTTGTATTAGTGAGGAGCACATTCCACCTAACTTTCTTAAAGCAGATACAAGTATAGGGGACAGACGCCACCTATTGTTTGCAACACAAGAACAGCTTCAGTTACTTGCTAAAGCAAGAAACTGGTATGTTGATGGAACTTTTAAAGTAGTGAGGCGACCCTTTAAGGTAGGCGCACACTTGTTCGCATCGTACGGACGGCACGGATCGTACTCATCGGATTGTTTTTGGGGTCAGCGCACATTGGTCCGCATCGTACGGACGGCACGCATCGGACGGATCAGATTTTCTGCGCACATTGTCGGCATTGGACCATTCACCACCCGCAGTTGTGAAGCTGAGTTCTCTCTCTGGAAGGACATACTCCATATTTTTCTAGTGTATAAAATTGTGAAAATGTTGAACAGTGATAGTGAAGAGGAAGAAATTGTAGTGGTTAGCTGTTTGCTGGCAGAAGAAGAAGAGAAAGTTAAAAAAAGGAAAACATGGATTCACAACATAAACAGGAAAAGGCTGGAATTTGGAGAAAAATCTAAAAACAGTCAGTGAGTTAATATAACATTATATATTATGTATAAGCAAAGCATAGCTATGCAAACAGAAAAAAATAAAATAAATACCGAAGAAGGTTTGCATCCGACCGCGACGGCGCTCTGGCTGCAACTGACGATGGGGTCGCACATTTGCCGGCAAATGCCGTAGAGGCCATCCGCATCGTTCGTACGCATCGGATTGAATGCTCTTTCGGGGATCCTCGTCGGCATTGCTGATGTCCGATGCGTACGACGCGGTCAAATGCGCGCAGACCCATTTGAAATAATGTAAAGAATACTAAAATCCGATGCGTACGATGCGTGCCGTCCGTACGATGCGAACAAGTGTGCGCCTACCTTTACCCAGCTTTTTAGTATTCACGCATTTATGAAGTGGCGATGATAACGTAAAACAAACGCCTCTGTTGTTTGTGTTAATGTCGGGTAAGAGATGTAAAGATTATAGGATAATTTTTAGTAAACTCAAAGAAATTTTAGATGGACAATTAAAAGTAAAAGAAGTTATCCTTGATTTTGAACAAAGTATTTGGCGTGCTATCCCAGAAGTTTTCCCACATGTAGTTAATGCGTGGTTGTGCATTTCACTGGGGACAAGCAGTTTGGAGGAAGGCGCAAGTTCTTGGCCTCCAGTCTGCTTACACACATGATAGCAAAACCTACAAATTTGTAAGACAACTGCTTTCTCTGCCGTATGTACCTGATGATCACATAGAAGGACTTTTTATAAGATTCTATAGGAAAGCAGCTGGGTCACAACCACTCTTAGATCTTTTAGAGTACATAAACAGTACATGGATTACGTCAGAAATGTGGCCTCCCAAAGTTTGGTGTGTATTTGATCGAAGTGTAAGAAGTAACAATGACGTTGAAGGATGGCATTACAGACTTAATATGAAAGCACGTCAAGGCCAACTGAACTTCTATACTTTAATAACCCTACTACACACACAGGCTAGACTTGTAACGCTTCATGTATAGTTTATAAATGATGGAAAGGTGTTGCGTCACCAAAAAAATATACAAAACATGGACGACTAGTCATGCTTTGGGAAGAATTTTCTCTGGGCACTAGAACAGCAAAAAGCTTACTGAAAGCTGCCTCTCATCATATTGCTGTGAATATGTAATGACTTGATTTTTCATGAAATACTCTAGTTTTATTTTTTAAACTGACTTTTGCATTTTAATTGTATTTTACTGACTTTTGCATGTTTTTAGAGCATAATTTTAATTGTATTTTATCGTGAAATAAAAGTCAATTTTGAGCTGCTGAATTATTATTTAACTTTTAAAACATGGTCCAAGTTGGTGGTCCGAGTTGGCATATAGTGGTCCGAGTTGGTTATCGTAGTCCGAGTTAGTATAGACCAGGGCCGAGTTGGTGATGGTCCGAGTTGGCGATGGTCCGAGTTGGGGGTGAAGCCTACAGCTCTACTGACTATTTAATTTCATTGTCTACCACCATTCTCACTAACAGCGGCGAAAAGAGACTAACCCAATCAATTTCTCTCTTCTCTTCTACTGACTGTATTATTTTAGTGTCCACCTCCACATCTAGCAAAAAAAAAAAAGTATAGCCAAGGGAATTTGTCTCCACGTCTCCACTGACAATTTAGTTTCTGAAGTGGAAAGCATTAGTACACTCTCTGTTCGCTAGAATACACGTCATCGACTGTCACAGTATTTACCACCAGGCAGTAATGGAAATCTTGTCAATAAATCCTTTGTGATGTGTGACGCCAAACCAACGATATCTACAACAATTTTCTTTTTTTTTCATTAATTTGTTCTTTTACTCTCTTTTTTTCACATGACTGGGAAAGTTTACATCCCTTAGTATTTTCTCCCTATCAGATTACACTTTTTCATTCACTCCTTGTCTGATAACTTTAAACTTGCCTATCAGATTTTTGAGAAATTAAACATTGGACAATTCTATTTTTTTTTTTTTTTTTTGTCAATATATCCTTACTCTTTCATTAAATATGTTCCTGGAGCAGCGTTCTTAAACACCTCTGTACTCCTCTTCGATTAATTTTCACGGAGTCTAATGAAAACTGTTGTGGACTTCAAAGATGTTTTCATGAGTCAAATGATCTTTCAACAAGCAGTCTGTATCATCAATAAAAAAAAAAAAAATACCCATGAGAATTCGACTAAGTTTCCGTGGCCAGTGATCGCTGCGATGAGAGAACAAAGTGATCGAGAACGCGGTCACTCTTTTTGCTGTTGTTTTAGCCACTCTCTCTGGCCTTGACCCTCGGAAGCCTTGTGGGCAGCGTGGTTTCTCTCTCGGCAAGTGAACATAGTCCTGCTGAGACAACGAAGTGTTTCAGAAAGCTGCCACTGTTCCTGGTGATATTCTGCCTGGTCTCTCTGGCCTTGACCCTCGGAGTCCTTGTGATCAGTATAATGTATCTTATTGTCGTCATAGACTCTCCTCTTCTCACCATGCTCCTTACAAAAAGTGTCTTGTATTTCGATAAACGGTTCTTTTTTCTTCTTTAGAGTTTGGGTATATTGTCTACCTTTCTCTCTCTCTCTCTCTCTCTCTCTCTCTCTCTCTGGCCTTGACCCTGGGAAGCCTAATAGTTAGGCTGTTTTGTCTTATCGTCACCATGAACTGTCCTCTCACAACTTTCCTTGCCAAAAATGTTTTCTGTCTTGGTTAAACATTTTTTTTTCTTTTTACTTGAGTTTGGATACACTGACTCTCGGAAACCTTACACTTAGCTTCTTTTTTCTTATTATTGCCTTCAACTGTTCTCATCTCACTCAGTACCTTGTCACAATTATAATATAACATTCTCCCTCTCCTCCTTGCTTAAGTGTATGTACATTCCTCGTCACGTTCTACCTACTCCTCTGTCTCTCTCTCTCTCTCTCTCTCTCTCTCTGACTTTGCCCCTCAGAAGCCTCAAGGTCAAGTTCATTTCTCGTATTTTCTCCATGATTTGATCTCTTCCTCTCACCTCAGTTCCTTGCCAAAAGAATCTTCTATTTCTATAACCAACTTTCGTCTCTTTCTTAGTGTTTGCGCACGTTGAGGTTGTTCTAGAGTAAATCTATTAATATGGTATTGTTTCTAGTGCTATCTTGTTATGTTTCTATATAATTATTATATCATACTGCCTGCCATCTCTCTCTCTCTCTCTCTCTCTCTCTCTCTCTCTCTCTCTCTCTCTCTCTCTCTCCAGATGAAATGTGCAGGTACATAGAATGATAATGTATTTAAAGGAGAAAGACATATCAAGAAGTCTGGAACACACACACACACACACACACACACACACACACACACACACACACACACGCGCGCGCGCGCGACAAGTGGAAAGATGGAAACACAGGAAAAGTGGATAGGCTCAGTGAGAATTGTGTTTTTTTGTTTTTTGAGTTAGAGAGAGAGAGAGAGAGAGAGAGAGAGAGAGAGAGAATTGGTGTGAAGGGGAGAGGGAGAGACATTTAACGCGATACTTTCTCCACTCACATCTCTCTCTCTCTCTCTCTCTCTCTCTCTCTCTCTCTCTCTCTCTCTCTCTCTCTCTCTCTCTCTTTCTCTCTCCAACGTTAAAACAGCAAGCGGTCTGGCGTTACGAAGGAGAATTTAGAAATAATATATAAAATTTCACTGTAATTACGAGAGAGAGAGAGAGAGAGAGAGAGAGAGAGGGAGAGAGAGAGAGAGAGAGAGAGAGAGAGAGAGAGAGAGAGACTCCACTGAATAACAAACTGATATGAACAACATGCCATGGAATAAAAAACATCACCAAAAAAGTCAATATGTATTGATGTGAATTTAGTGAAATGTCTTACCTTATCGTCCTGTGGTGGTGGTGGTGGTGGTGGTGGTGGTTCTAATGTCTATCCCTTCTCGTTATGGAATATATGTTTCCTCTTAATTAAGTGGTAATTTAATACACCAAGAAATTTAGGTCTGTGTGTGTGTGTGTGTGTGTGTGTGTGTGTGTGTGTCTGTATTTATGTTTGTGTGTGTGTGCGTGTGTGGGTACGTGTAATCCTTCATACATGTATAATACTTTTTTTTATTTTTCCAACTAACTGTTTATTATTTTCCATGTTCAGTGTTTTTTTTTTTGTCATCTTCCTCCTGTTTTATTTCTTGTTTATCTTTGTTTTGTTTGTTTCTGTTTATTATTGTTTTGTCTCATTTTTATTCGTTTCTTTTTTATTCTAATTGTTATTCATCATATTCCTTTCTCTCCTCCTCCTCCTCCTCCTCCTCCTCCGCCTCTTCATCATCTCCCCTGCATCCTCCTTTCCTTCTTCTCCACAGCTGCAGAAGGCACACTGATTCTCTCTCTCTCTCTCTCTCTCTCTCTCTCTCTCTCTCTCTCTCTCTCTCTCTCTCTCTCTCTCTCTCTCTCTCTCTCTCTCTCTCTCTCTCTCTCTCTCTCTCATATGTCATACCTTATAGTTCAGCCCTTATCATTTATGTATGGGCCTATTCCTTACGCTAATAAACAGTGTGTGTGTGTGTGTGTGTGTGTGTGTGTGTGTGTGATTTAGTTTGACTTAGCTTGGCTTAGGTAGGATTGGGCTACATTAAGTTCTCTCAGGTTAGGTTTCGTTGTGTTTGATCGAATTTGGTTGGTTTGGTTAAGTTAGATTAAGTTAGATTAGGTTTCGTTTGGGTTAGGTTTGGTTAGGTTAGGTCAAGTTGAGCGAGACTAGGTGAGGTTGGTTTGGGTTCCAGTCGGTCAAGTTAGTTAGGCTAGATTTGGTTTTCTTTTGTTTTCTTTAGTTTAGTTTGGTTAGGGAAGGTTAGATTAGGTTAGGTCAGGTCCAAGAATCACTCGAAAACAACAGTGTCTCGTGAAAACCTGTGTACACATTATCACACTTTATAAAAAATAGATAAGTAGATCATAAGACGCGGAGCATCACGCGATGGGAGCCACGTACGAGGGAGAGAGTCAGCATGGCGACGTGGCGTGTCTTAAGCAGGGTTATATCTATACAGTTAGCAAATTCGGCGGAGCGTTATTTATGTAATACCAACACGGGATGATTAATGGTACAGGGAGGGAGGGGGGCAGGAAAGCCGTGAGGGAAGAGAGGCGCATATGCAAGGAACACTGTATCTAAGTCAGGCTATCTTCACTACTTTTAGCACGCTGTTGTGGAAGCTGTTGTTTTTGTTGTTATTATAATATGTTTGTGGGAAAACCAGAGTCCTTCTTTAGCAGGCACCGTCTTGCCCCTGATAGAGCAGGAGACCCGGACGTCAAAAAATATAGTAATAATAATAATAATAATAATAATAATAATAATAATAATAATAATAATAATAATAATAATAACAATAGGTAAATCAAATGTAACAGTAAAAGGAATACAAGAAACGATATCATCAAGGAAAATAGTCAAGTTAAATAAGATAAAAAAAAAAGTGCAGAGAACAGTATATATATATATATATATATATATATATATATATATATATATATATATATATATATATATATATATATATATATATATATATATATATATTAGAGATAACAGAAAGAGAGACTGTAGCATATATTTGCGGCTTCAGTGGTCTGCATGACGAGTTTCTTCCCAGGTGAACACAGACTGCGGCGTGACAACAGGTAAACATAATTCATCTCCTCTCTGGCTGGGATTCGAACCCGTGATCTCTTGGAACCGAGTGATGGATGTGAACTAGACACGCTGTTCCTTTTACCATCAAACTGGAATTTTTCAAACACAGCAAATATACAAATGTTACTGTAAAACTATACTTCTCTTGAAATGTCTTCCCGCACACAATGTTTTCAGCTTTGCATGATGCCGTAAAACAGTAACTGCCTTTCCCTTCTGTTTTTCTTCTCTCTGCTACCCTTTCACCTTCCCTCGAACACTTCCGTCCCTTCCCAATCAGTGCCACCAAATACTTGATGGCTTCAGTCTGCCCAAATGCCTCCACACACAACCAGACCTCACCAACCACCAGTACTCATTCTACTGCATAAGACTATATAGGAAACTGCACGAAGCCTGCCTGTAGACTTATAAGTGACTGTCTCTGTATAAAACGTGTTTGTCTATATCTTCCTCGCATTCCTACCCATAAATTTCTCTAACCAACAGCTCTCGCATTCACGTTAACCACTGTACACTTTTGGCGCCTTGTTCAGAGGACTCACAACCTTGCCCTGTGCGTAATCTTTTAATTTAGTGTGTCAGTAGCTGTACATGCCTTGACACAGACCCTCTACCAAGTACAGGCGTGGTCAAAAGTGTAACATTTTGCACTCATTTCCATTGTGTTTAACTTTCCCTCAATTTGAAGTGAGGTCTGCTGACAGCCTCCTTACGGAACAGAGAACAGAGTGTCTGCGAGTCAGAGGACTTAAAGACTGAGAGAAATGTCAAAATGTTCGATGCAGTGAAAGTCAATACAGAATGTTACTCGACTTTTGTCCATGCTTGTACTCGATTGCGTTTTGTTGCTTCCCTCATTCCGCCGCACTCAATAACTGTTCCGCGTGCGTGCGTCAGCTGTGATGTGTTGCAGTTTTTCATCTCCATATTTCAGAGTTCCGCGCCCCTTCAGACCTTGTGAAGCAATAATTCAGGCCAGTGTGAATTCTGACACACGCGACACCAAATTTATTGTCGGAAGCAACATGAACTTGTAGCAACACATCACCCTCTTCCCCCTCCTCCTCCAGCTGCCTCTCTTCGCTCCTCCATTGGGTGACAGCGTGAGCAGGGAAGCCCGCCGCCACGTAATAGGTCAGCCTGGCCGAGGCTCCTCCCTGACTGGCGTGCGGCGCCGCCAACGGCTGGGAAATACAAAGGCCAGGGGCTGATTGGCAGCGAGGCGGTTGCGGGGCGAGTGTGGGAAAGGCGCTTCGCCCCTCCCACTAACATCATGGCAGGTGGTGGCTGCTCAAGTCAAGGTCTACTGCTTCACGTATGTAGTTCCTGCTTACTACTGACGCACGTGACCACAGTGAACACTGAACACCGTCGCTAAAGGAAGAAGGCCATGAGCATCCTGCGTGGAGGCAACCTGGGACAAAAGGGAATTAATGGGGATGTAGAGGAGGGGGCGGAAAAAGCGACAAAAAAGAGAGAGTCTGCTGAGAGGCTATCGAAGCACCAGAAGGAAAGGTTAGCCTATAGAAAACTATCAATCCCTACTTAAACTCGGCCTCCAAATTGCCCCCTTCCCTGATTGGCGTTCTATGTCAAGGCGTAGTACTCTCTCTCTCTCTCTCTCTCTCTCTCTCTCTCTCTCTCTCTCTCTGTGCTACCATTTAATACCCCATGTCAAAGGGACCTATAAAGCTTCTCTAGAGAGTTACGTTATGTTTGAGAACGTTGACACAGACACAGACAACTGAGCACCTTGTGTTGGTGGTGGAATAGCGAGCTTCCCTTAAATTTCAATTGTATACAGTAGTTTGACTAGGCAAGGTGCAAGCACGGAGGCACAGTTTCGGAGAACAATAGGAGGGACCCCATCAGGTCCATAAGCCTTCCGAGGGTTTAGGCCTGCAAAGGCATGGAAAGCATCATTGCGAAGAATTTTAATAGGTAGCATGAAGTAGTCAGAGGGTGGAGGAGAGGGAGGAACGAGCCCAGAATCGTGCAAAGTAGATTTTTTTAGCAAAGGTTTGAGTGAAGAGTTCAGCTTTAGAGATAGATGTGATAGCAGTGGTGCCATCTGGTTGAAATAAAGGAGGGAAAGAAGAAGAAGCAAAGTTATAGGAGATATTTTTGGCCAGATGCCAGAAGTAACGAGGGGAGTTAGGTCTTGAAAGGTTTTGACATTTTCTGTTAATGAAGGAGTTTTTGGCTAGCTGGAGAACAGACTTGGCATGGTTCCGGGCAGAAATATAAAGTGCATGAGATTCTGGTGATGGAAGGCTTAAGTACCTTTTGTGGGCCACCTCTCTATCATGTGTAGCACGAGAACAAGCTGTGTTGAACCAAGGTTTAGAAGGTTTAGGACGAGAAAAAGAGTGAGGAATGTAGGCCTCCATGCCTGACACTATCACCTCTGTTATGCGCTCAGCACACAAAGACGGGTCTCTGACACGGAAGCAATAGTCATTGCAAGAAAAATCAGTAAAATGCCTCCTCAGGTCCCCCCACCAACAGAGGCAAAACGCCAGAGCCACCTTCGCTTAGAGGGATCCTGAGGAGGAATTGGAGTTTACTTCTTTCAATCATTTACAAGTATATTCCTTACAAACTTTTGTCCTGATTTTTTTATTTATTTTATTTTTACTGCTTACTTATTTCCTGTGCCTATTTTTCTCCATTTGTTGCATACACTGTGTACATGATTATGTGACACATTTAGCATTACTTTAGGGTATGACACTGCTTAAAGCACGGATCTAGGCAGAGAGCAGCAATATTACATTCCACACACATATATCGCGTGTCTTTCCGTGCTTTGGGTCGCTGTGTTGATGTGCGACATACGTGACAAGGCTTCTGCTTTTTTTTCTCACACGGCGTGGCAGGGATGGTCTTTGGAAATTGACGTCCTGTGAGGCGTGTAGGGTCATCACCATTTGCGGCCCTACGCCTTCTTACCCCATTTCGTGGCTCAGAGTACTGTTCGAGAAGCTGTCTCACAACCTCTGTGGTGAAATTATACAGTGTTCTCTTCTTCCCTGTGCTGCCCTGGTACAGGATGTGTGCGTGAGAGTGGCACAGTCAACAAGATGGAAAAACAGTTTTTTGTACCATTTCATTGTTTGCGTTTGCATTCCACTGTCGACATCATACTGTCACTTTTATCAAACAACCTCATGTTCAGGTTGTAATGAATCACACCTTGAGGCTTGCAGATGAAGGTATACCCGTGCAGCGCTCAGTGTCTTCACTCCGCTCCATTTTTGGCTCATGAACAGTGGTAAGCAAATGAACTTCTCTCTTGTCTTTCTACTTCAGTGAGAGAATATTATTTGCTTGTTTGTGGATGACTTCTCCTCTCACGAGTTTAGGGGGATATTTAGGCATAAACTTCCCATTTGCTTTCACTGTTCCGCAGGCCCCTGTCATATTTTCGTGTAGGAAATGAAAAAGAGGAGGGCTGGTGTACCAGTTGTCAACATATAAAATGTGTCCCTTACCCAAATGAGGCTCAAGCATAGTGCTTACAACACTCCCTGACTTGCCCAGTCCCTGCGTTAGGTTTATGTCTGTTCCAGCTCCTAAGTACAGAATCATGTCTAATATGAAGCCAGTTTCACAATCACAGAGAACATATAATTTCAAGCCAAATCTATAACGCTTCGTTCGGATGTACTGGCGAAAATACAAATGACCCCGCCAGAGTACCAGACTTTCATCAATAACCAACTTCTGAAATGGCCTGAATGTTGATTTGAAGCGGTTGCAAATATATCTTTCTCATTCTATCATCATCAGTGGGTTTTGTGTTGCCATGGAAATGTAGGGACTGCAGGAAGGCAGTGAATCTGTTTATTGACATCACTTTACTGAAAACTGGCACGTGATGAAGTGGATCAGTCGACCAGTAAAGCTTCGGTAGACACCTGCCGAAACGATAATTACTCCCAGTGAGGTCTAAAGCACTGTTCAGGGGGTGCTGTGAACTTATCATTAAACCCAGCTGTGACCTCACTGAACGTTTCCCTTTGTGTCTCACAACACAAGGGGGCAGTCACAGCCTGCCCTCTAAAGACAACTCTCTTCCTCCACACAAACTTACAAGCACCTAATAACACACACACCCTTCACTCAAAAATTTTTAAATCATCATGGCGACTCCTACACCAGCCTCGGAGTCCCCATCTGGGGAGGGGACCATAAATGTCCCCAGGTCGGACTGTCTTTCTGTCGACGACCCTAAGTGTCTTGACACCCCCCTCAACTTTTACTTCATTAACTTCTGCAACATTCGCGGTCTAAGATCTAATTTTCAATCTGTAGAACACCACCTCTCCTCTTCTAAACCTCATCTTCTTTTCCTCACTGAAACTCAGGTGTCTGAGGCAACTGACAGTAGCCCCTTTTCTGTTCCCTCCTACTTTCTCTATCTTCATTTTCGATCCAAAGCTGGATGCTGCGTTTATGTGCGCAGTGACTTAACCTGCTCTCGTGCCCACGCTCTTGAATCTTTCGAGTTTTCCACCATCTGGCTACGACTACAGAGTCATTCTCATACTAAATTTATCTGTGCTGTATACCTCTCACCTAACTCCTCTGACTATAAGAAATTCTTTGACTACTTAACTTCCAAAGTGGAGCACATTTTGACCCTCTTCCCTTTTGCAGAGATCTCCATTCTTGGAGACTTCAATGTTCACCACCAGCTTTGGCTTTCCTCTCCCTTCACTGACCATCCTGGTGAACTAGCCTACAACTTTGCTATCCTCCATGACCTAGAGCAATTGGTGCAACACCCTACTCGTATTCCTGACCGTCTTGGAGATACGCCCAAAATTCTTGACCTTTTCCTGACCTCTAATCTTTCTGCTTATGCTGTCACCCTTTCTTCTCCGTTGGGCTCCTCCGATCACAATCTCATATCTTTATCTTGTCCTATCACTCCAATCCTTCCTCAGGATCCCCCTAAGCGAAGGTGCCTCTGGCGTTTTGCCTCTGCTAGTTGGGGGGACCTGAGGAGGTATTTTGCTGATTTTCCTTGGAATGACTATTGCTTCCGTGTCAGAGATCCGTCTTTGTGTGCTGAGCGCATAACAGAGGTGATAGTGTCTGGCATGGAGGCATACATTCCTCACTCTTTTTCTCGTCCTAAACCTTCTAAACCTTGGTTTAACACAGCTTGTTCTCGTGCTATACATGATAGAGAGGTGGCCCACAAAAGGTACTTCAGCCTTCCATCACCAGAATCTCATGCACTTTATATTTCTGCCCGGAATCATGCCAAGTCTGTTCTCCAACTAGCCAAAAACTCCTTCATTAACAGAAAATGTCAAAACCTTTCAAGATCTAACTCCCCTCGTGATTTCTGGCATCTAGCCAAAAATATCTCCAATAACTTTGCTTCTTCTTCTTTCCCTCCTCTATTTCAACCAGATGGCACCACTGCTATCACATCTATTTCTAAAGCTGAACTCTTTGCTCAAACCTTTGCTAAAAATTCTACCTTGGACGATTCTGGGCTTGTTCCTCCCTCTCCTCCACCCTCTGACTACTTCATGCCACCTATTAAAATTCTTCGCAATGATGTTTTCCATGCCCTCGCTGGCCTAAACCCTCGGAAGGCTTATGGACCTGATGGGGTCCCTCCTATTGTTCTCCGAAACTGTGCCTCCGTGCTTGCACCTTGCCTAGTCAAACTCTTTCAGCTCTGTCTGTCAACATCTACCTTTCCTTCTTGCTGGAAGTTTGCCTACATTCAACCTGTTCCTAAAAAGGGTGACCGTTCTAATCCCTCAAACTACCGTCCTATTGCTTTAATTTCCTGCCTATCTAAAGTTTTTGAATCTATCCTCAACAGGAAGATTCTTAAACATCTATCACTTCACAACCTTCTATCTGATCGCCAGTATGGGTTCCGTCAAGGCCGCTCTACTGGTGATCTTCTGGCTTTCCTTACTGAGTCTTGGTCATCCTCTTTTAAAGACTTTGGTGAAACTTTTGCTGTTGCCTTGGACATATCAAAAGCTTTTGATAGAGTCTGGCACAAAGCTTTGATTTCCAAACTACCCTCCTACGGTTTCTATCCTTCTCTCTGTAACTTCATCTCAAGTTCCCTTTCTGACCGTTCTATTGCTGCTCTGGTAGACGGTCACTGTTCTTCTCCTAAATCTATTAACAGTGGTGTTCCTCAGGGTTCTGTCCTGTCACCCACTCTCTTCTTATTATTCATTAATGATCTTCTAAACCAAACTTCTTGTCCTATCCACTCCTACGCTGATGATACCACCCTGCACTTTTCCACGTCTTTTCATAGACGTCCAACCCTTCAGGATGTAAACATATCACGCAGGGAAGCCACAGAACGCCTGACTTCTGATCTTTCTAAAATTTCTGATTAGGGCAGAGCAAACTTGGTATTGTTCAATGCCTCAAAAACTCAATTCCTCCATCTATCAACTCGACACAACCTTCCAGACAACTATCCCCTCTTCTTCAATGACACTCAACTGTCCCCCTCTTCTACACTGAACATCCTCGGTCTGTCCTTTACTTATAATCTGAACTGGAAACTTCACATCTCATCTCTAGCTAAAACAGCTTCTATGAAGTTAGGTGTTCTGAGACGTCTCCGCCAGTTTTTCTCACCCCCCCAGCTGCTAACTCTGTACAAGGGCCTTATCCGTCCATGTATGGAGTATGCTTCACATGTCTGGCGGGGTTCCACTCATACTGCTCTTCTAGACAGGGTGGAATCAAAAGCTTTTCGTCTCATCAACTCCTCTCCTCTAACTGACTGTCTTCAGCCTCTCTCACCACCGCAATGTTGCATATCTAGCTGTCTTCTACCGCTATTTTCATGCTAACTGCTCTTCTGATCTTGCTAACTGCATGCCTCCCCTCCTTCCGCGGCCTCGCTGCACAAGACTTTCTTCTTTCTCTCACCCCTATTCTGTCCACCTCTCTAACACAAGAGTTAACCAGTATTCTCAATCCTTCATCCCTTTCTCTGGTAAACTCTGGAACTCCCTGCCTGCTTCTGTATTTCCACCTTCCTATGACTTGAATTCCTTCAAGAGGGAGGTTTCAAGACACTTATCCATCAATTTTTGACCACTGCTTTGACCCTTTTATGGGGCTGGCATTTCAGTGGGCATTTTTTTATTAGATTTTTGTTGCCTTTGGCCAGTGCCCTTCCTACATAAAAAAAAAAAAAAAAAACTTTTCTTTAGGATTCAGCCCCATCAGCATAATAAGTGCCAGGCAAGAATTCATTTCCCTTACAGTTGTTGGATGCCAGTGTAGGAAGCGAGAGTTGGGTAAAAGTACTCTGCAAGCAATCATAAAACCGTAGAATTTGTTTTTCTTCAACTATGGTTTTCATCATTTCCTCTGTAAAAAACAGCCGAAAAATGTCGCTCTCACTGCTGTTTTCGTTGACTGAGGGGTCACAAATACCACGACCATCTCTATCAAACGGAAGTATTGAGGGAAGAAAGGTACTCCCATCTACCCATTTCCACTCCATGTCAATAATGACGATCAATGATAATTATGATGATGATGATGATGATTATGATGATGACGATGAAGATGATAGTGGTGGTGGTGATAATGGTGGTGGTGGATTTGGGGACAATAAAAAATAGGGGTGATAAGAATGATGATGACAATGATGACAATAGTGCTGAGAGGTGATGATAATGATGGTGATGGTATTAATGATGATAATGGCTGCGATGATGAAGGCCATTTCTCAGTGTAGTCATTAGGGTCATCACTGCCAGAAGGACGAGAAAGAATGGTGATGACCTCGTGAAGATGGTGATGAGAATGATGGTGATAATGATGATGATAATGGTGGTGATGATGATGAAGATGAGAATGATGATGATGATGATGATGATGATGATGAGGAGGAGGAGGAGAAAGAGGAGGAAGAGGAGGAGGAGGAGGGTGATAATAATGATGAGAGTGATGTGCATAATGAATATAATGAAGATGATGAGAAATGTTAATTGTATAATGATAACAAGCCCTGTATTGTTGTGTTACGCGTATCTGTACATTTCCTTCACTGACACATACAAAAATGTAATGAGTCATTTGCTAAGTGTTTCCTGTAAGGCTTGGATCACTTACTGCCGCGCGGCGCCACCCCAGTACGTAGCGAGCCCAGGAAGAAGAAAGGAGGGGAGGTCCGCCCAGGCTAGCTGTTCCCGCATCACACAACTTACACGTTAATTTATCGCAGAGTAAAGCAAAACACAACATATGTCTATACAGACCCTACACAGTATCCGGAAACATTTCTGCCCGCATCCGAATACTTTCAAGAGGCTGTAGTAGAAATTACACGGGTTTTAAGGATGTTTCTTCCGTCCTAGTGACAGACTGGTAAGGTTTCTACACCATCAAAGGGAAAAGCAGTCTTGAAAACCCGTGTAATCATCATTGTGTCCTTTGAAAACAGTCTGGTGTGAGAGCAAAGCTTTTCAGAATACAGGCACTTAACCTGTCTTCATGAAAAACAAGTGCATTTATGATACCTGAGACTGCCTTACTACATTCCCCCAATGACTCTAATGTATCTTTCTTTTTTTTTTTTTTCGTAGCATTAGCCTGTTTCTCATTGGTGAAAACATCCTCACTACATGTACTACGTTATTTTATTAGTCTCAGGTCACTATTTAAAGTCTATATAAGCCTCAATAAATACGAAAGCTGTAGTGATGGCCTGCTTCCCGTCAGGCAATCAGAGCGTTCTATTTTTCCGTTTTCTTTCTTACTCTTCGTAAAACTGATGTATCTTTCATTTGTTCTTACTTCTTGCCTCACGGTGTATTGGTGTCTTCTACTGCTAATATAACCGTGATTCTATTTTTTTTTTCTTTTTTATCATTACAAGCAGTATTATGAGTGCGGCTCTGTTCTGAGTGACAATTACCTCAGCACAGCCTCGACCAATCAGCACCAAGTATTCAAGTCACGTGATACTCTCTCCTCGCCGTCTCCTCAGCCATTCGTCCTGCGCCCGCTGACGTGATGTGACGGGTCTCCGGTTATGTTGCAGCGGTGAGGTGGTGTTGCATCTTTTCTCAGCGGGCGTGTTCTGGTGGAGTGCGGTGTGGAGGGAGAGGTGGATGTGAGTATGGCCTGGTGGTAGATAGGGAGGAGTGGATAGTGGAAGAGAGATGTGGAGGGTAGGATGGTGGAAGGGGAGGTGGAGGTGGCCATGGCGGACGTGACTGGGTTGAGGTGGTGGTTGTGGTGGTGTTTGGTGTGGTTGAAATGGTTGTACGGGGTGTTGGTAGTGATGATGAACGTGACTGGCTTGTGGTAAAGGTGGTTGTGGTTGTTGGGGATGGTGGTGGTTGTGTAACAGTGGTGGAGGTAGCGGACGTAACGGTGTTGTGGTTGTTGGGTGTGGTTGAGAGGTTGGGGTGGTGATGTGGTGGTGGTGGTAGTTGGGAGTGGTGGTGTGGTGGTGGTGGTGGTGATGTTACGGTTGTCAGGGTTTATAGGGAGATGGTCGTGTGTGTGTGTGTGTGTGTGTGTGTGTGTGTGTGTGTGTACTCCTGTAATCAGCAAACTGTAGTCACTCGTTCGCTTGTTTCACCTCCCTGCTTCAGGCCTTCCTTCTCTCCCCTCCCCTCCCTTCCCGCTCCCTTCCTCTCCTGCCTGCCGCCCTCTCCCCTCTCTTCCTCGCCTGCTCTCCCCTGCTCCTCGTGTCCCAGGTGAGTGTTACCTTATTTTGAGTCAATATATATAATGGTTTTTATTTGAGAATGAAGCTCCACACGTAATGAAAAGTAGCTATGTGTGGTTTTGAATGCTATTATTGGACTATTTATGTAAACTTACCATAGAAAATTAATTCTATTAGGAAATGTGTGTATATTTAAACAATTTCATCTATACAGTGACCTATGTGATGTGACGTCAGTGAGAGAGAGAGAGAGAGAGAGAGAGAGAGAGAGAGAGAGAGAGAGAGAGATTGACAGCAAAGGAAGCAATATTTTAACTTTCCTGACTGTGATGATGAAAGTTATATGATTGAGGTTGCAGTTAAGTAAGTTGAGAAGCTGAGCAGATAAATACGAGTACACCACCTGTCTGTCTGTCCGTCTTTCAGTCAGTCAGTCCGTTGATGGAGGACTGGTGGAGAGAGCAATCTGTGTCTATCCGTCTTTCAATCCGTCAGTCAGTCAGTCAGTCTGTTGATGGAGGACTGGTGGAGAGAGCAATCTGTGTCTGTCTGTTCGTCTTTCAATCAATCAATCAGTCAGTCGGTCAGTCAGTCTGTTGATGGAGGACTGGTGGAGAGAGCAATCTGTGTCTGTCTGTTCGTCTTTCAATCAATCAATCAGTCAGTCGGTCAGTCAGTCTGTTGATGGAGGACTGGTGGAGAGAGCAATCTGTGTCTCTCTGTCTACGTGATGCTTCCCTTCGTTGTCTCATTACGTAGATAAAATACAAGAAAGGGAAATATTGGTTTTATGGACTGGTGAGGTGGTGGTGGTGGTGGCGGCGGCGGTGGCGGCATCAGTAGTATTCAGGTGTCATATCTGTAACGTAATAGGGAATGAAGGCAATACGTATGCGATGGCAGCTTGAAGGTAACAACTGGTGATGAAAGGTGGTGGTGGTGGTGGTGGCAGGGGCTCTCTCTCTCTCTCTCTCTCTCTCTCTCTCTCTCTCTCTCTCTGCAGACGAGTGGAGTTGTGTTGTTCAGTCAGTTTTTCTAATGTGTGTGAAGTGGTTGGCGTGGGTGGCAGGGGCGTGGAGGGCGTCACGCTGGTAGTGTAGAAAAGAAAGCGAGAGAAAAGTGATGCGGTGGTGGTGTTTAGTACCTGAGTGAAGTACTGGCGTCGTAAAGAATATTTCTGCCCATTGTGCTTTCTGACAGTTGAAGTAGTGTGCTTTTGTAATGAGTCGTTTATCATTTATTATATTTTCACGTGCAGGAAAATTGTTTTTATTATATACTCGTATATATATATATATATATATATATATATATATATATATATATATATATATATATATATATATATATATATATATATATATATATATATATATATAAGAAATATAAAAAAAATCTTTCAGTTCAAAAGAAAAATTGAAAAAAAGAAAAACGAATCACGAATATATATATATATATATATATATATATATATATATATATATATATATATATATATATATATATATATATATATATATATATATATATATATATATAATAAAATAAGTAAACAATTTTCCTCCACGTCAAGTCGATATCAAAACTTGCTCCATTCATTCCGTTCATTGCCAGACTGAGACCATGTACCCTGACACATTAACAAAAAAGAAAAAAAAGAAAAAAACTACCTTTCGCTACTGAGAGAGAGAGAGAGAGAGAGAGAGAGAGAGAGAGAGAGAGAGAGAGAGAGAGAGAGAGAGAGAGAGAGAGAGAGAGAGAGAGAGAGAGAGAGAGAGAGAGAGAGAGAATGGTGGCCAGAGTAAGACGAAAGAGAAAGCAAGGTAAACAAACAAAAGGAAAAAGTGAGAGAGAAAACAAAAGAAAAATACAGATGAAAAGAAAATCTGCGGTAAAAATGCCCCGCTGAAACAAAAATGAATGAGAAAGTGTAATGAAACGATGTGATAATTGTGTGTTTGTGAGCCAGCAATTATGCTGAACCCCCCTTACCGCTACCACTACTACTACTACTACTACTACTACTACTACTACTACTACTACTACTGCAAGTGTTGGAGCAGGAGGCGACAGAAACGAAGAAGCGCTAACACTTGGAGATATTTGAGGTTGATAGGAAGTTAGAAGTAGAATATGAAGCAAAACTCAAAAGTTTCACTGAGAGAACTTTGAGAGGACTGTGAAGAACAACTTAAGAACAACAGGCCTGAAGTGGAGGACCTGTACGAGACCAAGGTGAAAGAGTGGGAGTGAGAGGGGAGTGGGTAGGTGACGGATTTGAACGGGAGAAAGATTAGGGTGGACAGAATTGAAGGTTGTAACTTTAGGGACATTGGGAGGGAGTGAGAGGGGAGTGGGTAGGTGATGGATTTGGAAGTTGCAAAGACCACGTTGGAGAGAATTATATATATATATATATATATATATATATATATATATATATATATATATATATATATATATATATATATATATATATATATATATATATACTCGTATATATATATATATATATATATATATAAATGGTGTTGTATTGAGTAAAATCAGTAAATATTTAACACGCTAGGCGCCACACACACCACCGCCGTTACATTTCAGACTATTCAAAGTTACCGTGTGTACCACTGGCCCAACATTTATCACTTTCCTTCCTTTTTTTTTTTTTTTACAATAAATTCCATTAGATGGGCAAAAATGAAACGCAGATCTTTTAAACAAATGTTAATTATTAATCCTCACTATTTTTTTATGTGAAGCAAAAATAATAATGGTAAAATAATGAAAGAGTATCTTTTGTGAAGTGACATTGTAACTGGTCAAAATACAAAGGTGGAACTCTAAATGGTAATAATAAAACTTGTCTCAGTCACGGCTCAACATACAGATGTAGCATCCTTAACAACTGTCATCTATATATTCTTTTATTATAGAGCAAATCTGTGATTGCAAAACAACATAACATTTTTACCTACTCTTATTGAAATCATTACTGACCATATCTTGTACAAAGGAGAACTTTTCCTGTAACAAATGAAAGCCTGTGTCCTGTTTGCAGCTGCACAAAGAAAAGGCTTATCCTTGAACATTCATATAAACAGCTTCTTCATTCCTTTTGTAGTGAAAACAGTGACTCAAGATATGATTGCAGCAAATGTGTGAAGGTCACTATTGATGGAGAGAGTGCTTTTTTCTCAAAACATGGGAGGCATCCATGTATCTTGCCATCACACTGATCACATACACTCTTCACTCTCCTACCTTCTCAAGCTGCACTTGCCCGTCCTTCATTCACACTAAAGATTTGACAGCGCCCTCTGCACTTTTTCCCCCTCTTCTAGAGTGACCCTGCAATCCAACAAGAAAATGAGGTGATCTCTTATCTCCCAGAGAGAGAGAGAGAGAGAGAGAGAGAGAGAGAGAGAGAGAGAGAGGATATTTTGGATTTGTCTGTCGGTCTGTCTTTTTTTTTCAGAATATTTTGTTTGATCTACTACTACTACTACTAGTACTACTACTAACACAGCCACCACCACCACCACCACTACCACCACCACCACCACCACCACTACCAATAGCACTACCACCACCACCACTACCCCCACCACCACTACCATTACCACCACCACCACTACCATTACCACCACCACCACTACCACTACTACTACTACCACTACCACTACCACTAATACTAATACTACAACCACCACCACCACCACCACCACCACTACTACTACTACTACTACTACTACTACTACTACTACTACTACTACTACTACTACGACTACTATTACTACTACTACTACTACTACTACTACTACTACTACCAGCACCACCACTACTATTACTACTACTACTACTACTACTACTACTACTACCACCACCACCACCACCACCACCACCACCACCACCACCAATACCACCACCACCACCACCACCACCACTACTACCACCACCACTAATACTACCACCACCACTACCGCCACCGCCACCACCACTACCACCACCACCACCACTACCACCACCACCACTGCCACCACCACCACCAGTACTGCTACTACTACCACTATTACCACTACTACTACTACTATTACTACTACTACTACCACTACTTCTACTACTACTACTATTGCAGGTAACCCATGAACTACCCCTAACAATTGTGATGAAGAACCAGAAGTGGGCTGTAGGTGACGAGATAACTACTCCAGGTCATCGCGGAAGTGGCGAGGTGACCCCATACAACTCCACAAGGTCGTGGAGGACGCCAGGCATAGTCCTGCACACTCCAGAAATTCATATCAACACCACCTTGACTCCTTCTGCTAGCTGGCGAAGGCCACGTGGTCACCTACACTCAGCCATCCACCTCACCTGGACACCCACCTGCCCCGGACATCATCCAGCCGCAAGAACCCAGATAAGCACTTCCGGGGTCCTTGGTTTTGATTAGCTAGCTAGTTTAGTTAGGGGTCACTTGCTGTAGATAGGAACCCTCCTCGGTCTTCTTTTTTTTTTTTTTTTTTTTTTTTTTTTTGGTGTAACGCTGTGCTCCACGTGAGTGATAAACATTGTTTATCTTTTATTTTTTTTTCCTGAAGACCAGTTGATGTGGTTATCTTGGAGGTTAACGGAGAAGAGTACTTTACACCCGTGTTTTTATTTATTTTCTTGTCACTTTTTGTTTTTTGTTGATTGCTATTTATTTATTTATTTTTATTGAAAAATGAGTGTGAATGCAGCACAATATATAAAGGTGTGCATTCCAGAGTGAAAGGAAGGCGTGCACAGGCTAGAGTGCACAGGATGCAGTGCCTTTTTTATCACCAGACCTTGATTGATTGAAGCAAATGAAAACTTTGGTGTGAGTACCTTACGAAGACACTTGACAATACTAATGTCACCTCACCTCGTGGTTTCACCTTAACACCTACAAACATTGGCTGGACACAAGGTCACAGAAATAATTTATTCTCATATATTCTCATCTTTACAAATTACAGTCTTTCCACATCAAAGTAACTAATCACCTTTATTCATACACTTGGGGGTGGTTGAAGGATCGCTAATCCCTTGTTAAATTGCCTGTGTTCAACTCGTATCTCCTCCCTCATTTATTTAAAAAGTATTTTGATCAGGAAGGATAGGAGAACAAAGTCTGCTATCTTTTTTCTTTTATTGTACGATTTTTTTTCGATGAAAAGTAAAAAAAAAAAAAAAACTTTGAAATATTTGTCAAAAATCAAAATCAACTCCAAACAAAAATGACGACAGCAGACTTTGTTCGCCTCTCACAGTTTGATAAGCCGCAATAGCCCATCTGTGTGTAACACCAATAACAACGGAGCAGATCATTTTTATATGCTAAAATCCGCCATTTTGAGATATTATGTCATAAAGTTTAAGGGGTGACTAATTCACCTATTGCAGCCAGGGACTTGAAATTCACGCGATATATACATCAGAATATGTTGAAAAAGCAGACATAGTTTTAGTTACTCCGATTGGTTTTGTGTATAAGGCCTAAAGCTATTCATGATTTCACCCTTAATTACCGGGTGGGAGGGGAGAAGGCGGGTGAAAACAATTTTTGTTATATTTCGCCATATTTCTAAGTAAAAACCAGTGTTTAATTGTTTGAAAATAAATAAAATATCAATGCAAAAGATATCTAATGCAGATACATTGACTATTTGCTAGATTTACGAAAAAAAAAAATAATTATATTATTTTTTTTTCGTATATCAATTTGAGAAAATAGTTAGATCTAGAATTTCGTGCTTTCTAATATTGTATGCAGCAAGAGAACCGTAGATATTCATGGGAGAGTGAAGAAGAACGGGTATGTCAGAAAAATATATGAAAAGAGAAAAAAAAAAAAAAATGTAAAAAAAACTTGTGTGACAGTCTCGCAGCGGGCGAAACCGTGGGAATTTCATAACAGAAGATCTCTTTACATAAGGGGATTTTTTTTGTTCTTATTAAAACGTTACATATATCAAAAGAAGCGGAAAAAAATTAGAAAATTATAAAAGAAAAAAAAACTTTTTTCATGTCCGGATCGTACATCACCCTTGATGCAAAAAATGTCCGCGCCTGACGTTGTTAACACACACGACACACACTTCCCTTGAGAAAAGATAGTATGAATGTCTTCACGAGTGTCCTACTGTTTCATTTTAGAGCCCCTCCTCTTGATGACGACACGCACACTGTCAGCTACACTTTGCAGCGTCTCTCTCTCAAATTTTCCCCAATATCTTTGTATCTCCATTTCAGATGAATTGTTCTCTTTCCAAGGGTTGAGGAGAACATGGTCGTGGTTCAAGTGAAGCCACTACAGCCACTGCCTGACAAGTCTTCCACACTGGTGAGTGTTGTTCAAGCATGTCTTAGTGTTGCTAATTCCTTATTTCCCAGAATATCTACCACTATATAGTGGAAATGCCTTACCAACACAAATAACGTCAAGCAAAAATAGACTCTACACTAAGTGATGAAAAAACGTAGCATTTTCCGCTGCACCAAACAATACAGCAGCGAAGTGACACTGCCAGGACTTGAACCAACACCTGCCTGCCTCACTGACACCTGCCGTGGTGCCAGGGAGTGCCGAGGCCCGTGCTGCCACCACGCTGAGAGAGGGAGAAAGAGAAGAGCATCAGAGAGGAATGACCGTGGCAGGAAGGATGGTGTGTTAGGTGACTGGTTCAGACAGTGACAGTGGACAGAAGAAATGCTGGAGAAAGATTAGACCACAGGTGGTTCACGTTGTACTAGTTCAAGGTTTGGCAGAAAACATTTTTTTCTAGATAGACAGTGGCAGCAAACACACAAGGGAGGATGGTGTGGTGGACAAGAGGATGCAGGGAGACGGCAGACAGAATGGAAGCTACAGATGAAAGAAGAGCAGGTCAAGCCATGGCAGCAGACAGACAGACAGAGATAGATTGGATCAGAAAGTATTATTATTTAGTGAGGTAAGGAACTGTACAGCCCTTCACAGTGCTGACTACTTGATAGCAGAGGTGGTTCATGTTGGTTCAGTATTTCAGGATTTGGTTTGAAGCTGTTGCGTGAAAAGAACAGTCTGAGGAACGAGAGGTTGTATTGTCACTCGTCAACAAAGTGGCAGAGTATTATTATAACATTTAGAGCCAAAGCTGTACCAGCTGCCTCAGTGTGTCATGTCCATTGTATACTGACAGTCTTGTCTACGCTAGTGGAGGTGAGGGAGGAACAAACCTTGAATCATCCAAGGTAGAGTTTGTAGCAAAGGATTGAGCAAAGAGTTCAGCTTTAGAAATAGATGTGATAGCAGTGGTGCCATCTGGTTGAAATAAAGGAGGGAAAGAAGAATCAAAGTTATTATAGATGTTTTTGGGTTAAGTGGCAGAAGTCACGGGGGGAGTTAGATCTTGAAAGGTTTTGACACTATTAATGAAGGAGTTTTTGGCTAGTTGGAGAACAGACTTGGCATGGTTCCGGGCAGAAATGTAAAGTGCATGAGATTCTGGTGATGGAAGGCTTAAGCACCTTTGGTGGGCCACATCTCTCTCATGTATAGCACGAGAACAAGCTATGTTAAACCAAGTTTTGGAGGTTTAGGTCGAGAAAAAGAGTGAGGAATGTACGCCTCCATGCCAGACACTATCACCTCTTGTGCACTCGGCACACAGGGCGGTCTCCGTCACGGACGCAGTAGTCATTCCAAGGAAAATCAGCAAAATACCTCCTCAGGTTCCCCCAACTAGCATAGCCAACACGCCAGAGGCACCTTCGCTTAGGGGATCCTGAGGAGGGATTGGAGTGATAGGACAAGATACAGATACTAGATGTGATCGGAGAGCCCAACAGAGAAGAGAGGGTAACAGAATAAGCAGAAGGATTAGAGGTCAGGAAAAGGTCAAGAATGTTAGGCATATCTCTAAGACGGTCAGGAATACGATTAGAGTGTTGCACCAATTGCTCTAGGTCATGGAGGATAGCAAATTTAAAGGTTAGTTCACCAGGATGGTCAGTGAATGGAGAGGAAAGCCAAAGCTGGTGGTGAACATTGAAGTCTCCAAGAATGGAGATCCCTGCAAAAGGGAAGAGAGTTAGAATGTGCTCCACTTTGGAAGTTAAGTAGTCAAAGAATTTCTTACAGTCAGAGGAGTTAGGTGAAAGGTATACAACACAGATAAATTTAGTATGAAAGGGACTCTGTTGTCGTAGCCAGGTGGTGGAAAACCCGAAAGATTCAAGAGCGTGGGCACGAAAGCAGGTTAATTTCATTGCGCACATAAACACAACATCCAGCTTTGGATAGAGAAAGTAAGAGGAAACTGAAAAGGGGCTACTGTCAGTTGCCTCAGACACCAGGGTTACATGAGGAAAGGATGATGAAGCTTAATAGAGGAGAGGCAGTGTTCTGCAGCATTCGCGTTCAATCTGTAGAAGTTTAAGAAGAAAAACTGAGAGGGGTGTCAAGACATTTAGGGTCGTTAGCAGATGGGGACTCCGAGGCTGGTATAGGAGTGTGTGTGTAATAATTAGGTGGTTGTAGTTGTTTTGTGTGCAGGAAGAGAGATATCTCTCCATGACCATAACGTTTGGTACGAGTGAAAACATCCTTTGGTTTCCACAGATATTTACCACATACTTACACACTAGTAACAATTTCCACCTGCAGCACCAGAAGCAGTCTTCCTCACACGAACCGTTTCATTGCCGGGACTTGAAGGCTTCACGGGTCTGGGCGGCTCGGAAGTCTCACTACAAACTGGAGACCCGTTCTCTTGGACACCGCTGGAGTCGGACACAAGATTCAAGAGGGAGTCATTTTAACGAGAGCTTCAGGCAGAAAATTCGAGTGGATTTTCATTTCTAAAAAATATCTTATCCCCCCAGGGGATATTTTGAATCCTTCTTTGTGGAAAAATAACTCCAGATATGATTCTAGCTGGAAGTTGACCTGAGCAATGTAGGGTTTGCTGCTGTGAGATTATCACCAAGGCACAAGTGTTCGGGATTTAAAGATGATGGAAATGTGTCCTGTGTGCTGCTGTGCTGGGAAGAGGAGAGGAGCAGCAGCAGTGGTGGGGCTCTGCTGCTGCTGTCACTAGTGCAGCTGCCTTCCCTCAACATACTGTGTCTTCTCTCACCTGCAATGAACAACTATGAACAATACTTTTGCGATGAAGAACAGTGAATAACACCTCTCCCCATATGGTTGCAAGTCTCTCTCTCTCTCTCTCTCTCTCTCTCTCTCTCTCTCTCTCTCTCTCTCTCTCTCTCTCTCTCTCTCTCTCTCTCTCTCTCTCTCTCTCTCTCTCTCTCTCTCTCTCTCTCTCTCTCTCCACAGTCCCACAGTATGTCCCCCACAGTATGTTTACAAACCCACAGTGACTCCCCACAGCCCCTCACCAACACCCTCACCAACAATTGTCTCCACACACACACACACGCACACACCATTACATACACAAATGTTGCAATCTTGTACACACACACACACACACACACACACACACACACACACACACACACACACACACACACACACCATTACATACACAAATGTTGCAATCTTGTGTACACACACACACACACACACACACACACCATTACATACACAAATGTTGCAATCTTGTACACACACACACACACCATTACATACACAAATGTTGCAATCTTGTACACACACACACACACCATTACATACACAAATGTTGCAATCTTGTACACACACACACACACACACACACACACACACACACCATTACATACACAAATGTTGCAATCTTGTACACACACACACACACACACCATTACATACACAAATGTTGCAATCTTGTACAGTGTCTACAATAAAGAATGAAACCAAAATCGACAAGCCTAATTTTCTTGCGGCCTGCGTGAATGTAGTGAGGCTCAATGTGCGTGTACAAGTGAAGAGTATATTAGATGCATGACTCAAAAATATGAGGCTTACACAAAAATACAGGACACAACTTGATGAGTATGGTGAGTCAAGTGAGAGTGTCAAATGTGAGTCAAAATGCTCAACTTTGAATTAACCTACAACAAAAAGTGACTAAATAAACACACTATGAAAAAATATAATCTCATCAATAAACACTGAAAAAAAATTATATACACCAACACAAAATAAATAAATAAATGAAGACTAAGTAAAGCAAATTAATCTGAACGCCAATACACAAAACAACATAGTCGTATATTTTTAAATACTATGGTGAAAGATAATGAAGCTTAAATATTGAGAGAGAGAGAGAGAGAGAGAGAGAGAGAGAGAGAAATTTTATGTGGTCTTCTTAAATCAATCTCTCTCTCTCTCTCTCTCTCTCTCTCTCTCTCTCTCTCTCTCTCATACACAAACAAATAATAAAAAAATAAATAAATAAGTAAACAAACAAAATACAAACAAATAATAATAATAGCCATCCACAAACCAATCTAGTGCATCCACACCAAGCCACACCAAGCCATCCCTATCCAGCCAATCACGAGCCAGCACACACACACACACACACACATACACACAGAGGATTGGGAGAAAGGGGAAATAGAGAAAAAGGAAAAGGAAAAAATAATGAAAAAAGGGATGAGGGAGAGAATAAGAGAAAAAAATGGCGAAACAAGAGGAAAATGGGAAAAATAAAGGAAAAATACGAATAAAGACAAAAGGAAAAATGAAGAAGAGGAAAAGGGGAAAATGGAGTGAGGAGGGGAACACTTAGGGAAAACAAACCAAACAATAGGGCATTACATTGTGATTAGGTGCAGCAGGGATGGATCATGAGGATTAGAGAGAGAGAGAGAGAGAGAGAGAGAGACAGAGAGAGAGAGAGAGAGATCTGGTCAGGAATTTAATTTTGTGTTAGTGGTTGACGCCATTTTCTCTCTCTCTCTCTCTCTCTCTCTCTCTCTCTCTCTCTCTCTCTCTCTCTCTCTCTCTCTCTCTCTCCTTACAACAGTTTTCTCTTTCTGCTTACTATCGCTCTTATCTTTCGTTGAGAGAGAGAGAGAGAGAGAGAGAGAGAGAGAGAGAGAGAGAGAGACAGGAAAACATATTACAAACACACACACACACACACACACACTTTTCACAGGCAAGTTAACAACTTTAATAAAAAAAATAACCATTTTTACCTTACCTATCACAATAACCCTTTTTTACCTCCTATCCCTTCCCTTCCATATGAAACCGAATCAATAAGAAATATCACTTGCTTCTCTCCTGTAACTTATAATGAAACGCTCGAATTAATTCATAAGGTGCACAAAGGAGCTTAATTAGTGAACAGGAAAGATTAAAATGCATTGTGGGGAAAAAAAAAAAAGGTGAAATATGAATGAGTTTGAGGGAAGGTGTGTGTGTGTGTGTGTGTGTGTGTGTGTGTGTGTGTGTGTGTGTGTGTGTGTGAGGCTTAAAAGGTAATGGATTTTACAAGTGAAGAATGTAAAGTATTGTATCCGAAAGCATAAGGGATTGGACGCCCTGAGTGAAGCGGTTACAGGTGTCTATTGTTCCCGTGGTTGATATATTGAGACAGCTTGTCCGCCACCTTGCAATTTCTTATACAGGGTGTAACGCGAGTTTCTGCAAATACTGAAAGAGGTGAAAGAACGTGTAATTGTAAGTAGAGAATGTTGTATACACATATGCATTTTAAAGCTTTCTTTGTTTACCCGTCAGAGGAGTTGAAAATGTACGGGACTCGCGGGTGTGCTCTGTGACATGACAGACACACTGTTGCGTTGTCGCAGCCTCGGAGGTGCCACTTGCTCAAATTACGAGTGGTTTAATCTTATTTTTTTGAAGGCTGTGAAATGTTGCAGTATCTTATAACAAAACAAATGGTATCAAAAAACATGTAATTTACCGATAAGCATTACATGACAACATTATTGTGGTGATTAAAAATACTCCTGTAAAATGCTACGTGGCATCATCAAAGCAAGGGAGCAGGGGTAGCGAGTCCAAGCGACCTTGAAAACAGCTGAGTGATGATGCCGCGCAGCATTTTACAGGAGTACTTTTAATCACCGCAATAATGTTGTCGTGTAATGCTTATCGGTAAAGTACATGCCTTTTAATATCATTTGTCTTATTATAAGATACTGCAAAAAATAAGATTAAACCATTCGTAATTTGAGCAAGTGGCACCTCCGAGGCTGAGACAATGCAGTCGTCTGTACTTCACCTCACAGCTACACGCAGAGCACAGCAGTGTGTCCCATACATTTTTCAACTCCTCTGACGCACGCCGCCCACCACCAGGATCGGCGGGTCGGACATGATGCGGAAGAAGGCGAGGGAGTCGAAGTATTCATCCGCCGTCCACCGCTCCCCGACCCGTCGCTGAGAGAGCTGCTCCTTGTGTCACAGCTGAGGAAGAGAGAGGTGAGGGTTAGGTCACTCCTGCAGGAACACGAAGGAAGAATGAACATCAATAGATATGGCCACTCGGAGGGATACAAAGGAAACACAAGAAGTAAAAGATAACGACAAGAGGTTGAAATCGTTCACAAATGAAGAACAAACAGTAATAGATAAGAGCAAGGGGTTAGATCACTCACAAAGAAATACAAATGAAGAACAAACAACATATCTAACTTGTATTTTGGTTCTTCCGAGGCTGTCTGTGACAAGGCACACTGAGCAATCCTGTAAAGTGGATGTAGGCTGTAAAATGCCAGGATGCAGGCCCGGTGAGAGAGGGAGGGAGGGAGGGAGGCAGAAAGGAGGGAAGGAAGGAACGCAGGAGAAAAGAAAGGAATAAATAAAAGCAAAGCCTCCCTTAACAAAAATAAATAAATAAATAAATAAATAAAAGGAAAACGGAGAATAAAAGAAGAAAGGAAGGTATGAACAAAAGGAGAGGGAAAGGAAGACACGGAAAAGAAAAGGTGAGAAATCAAATGAAAGAAAGGAAGGCAGGAAGGATAAAAAAAAAGAACGAAATAACGGAAAGGTAGAAAACGAAGAAAGGAAATCAAATAAATACAAAAAGGAAGGAAGAAAGAAAGAGGAAGGAAAACGATGCCATAAGTAATGAGAGGGCTAAACGAAAAGAAAGAACAGACAAGACTTGAATAAGACGAGAGAGAGAGAGAGAGAGAGAGAGAGAGAGAGAGAGAGAGAGAGAGAGAGAGAGAGAGAGAGAGACTAGATAAAGAAGGTTCGAGAGTGGCGAGGATGGGGGAGGCTGGAGGGTGGTGAAGGAAGGGGACGGGGGGGAATTGATGAGCAGGGCAGGGAAGGGAAGGAGGAATAATGATGGCAGAAAGGTAAGTGAGGGAAGAGGGACGGTGAAGGAGGAGCAGTGAAGGAAGAAGAGCCAGGGGAAGTCGAGGCAGTGAAGGAAGGAGAGGGGCCGTGGAGGAAGAATAGGGGCGTTGTTGTAACCCAACAAACAACAAGAAGTGAAACATGTAACAAGAAACAAGAATGAAACAAGAATGAAGAAATGAAAAGGGAAACAAGAAGTAGAAAGAATAAATGAGGGAAGAAGATGATAAAAACGACAGAAGGTATCACCACCCTGATAGATAAGAGACGAGACGTGACCACCGAGGAGAACAACAAGATGCGGTGAGTCATCACAAGACCAACAGGGCCGGAGATTAGCACCAGATTACAAGAAGAGGTACTCAGTGAGGGAGGAGAACAATGAGGTAGGAAGGGACAAGGAAGGAGGGCGGTGAGAGAGGAAGTGAAGGGAGGAGGGATCGTGGGAGGGGGATGATGGATCTCAAACACCTGAAGCACGAAGGATTGCTGGAATGGTGCAGGTCTGGGTGTCAATGTACTGCTGGCTGGAACGTGAGGGATGCCTGGAGTGTGGGAGCATGACTGGACTAAGAGTGACTATGTACGACTGGAGCGTGGGTGTAGGAGTGACTGCGAGTGTGTGACTGGAATGTGACTGGCAGGATTGTGACTATCTATCTGTCTATCTATGACTGCAATGTGAAATACCGAAGCGTGAATGACATGAGTTTAAATATATGACTGAATTTTGCATGAGTAGAACGTGGAGAACATGAGCACGAAGACTGAAGAGTGAATTTGTAACTGCAACAAGCCAAGCCAAGCCAAGCCAAGCCAAGCCAAGCCGTGTAAGGCGAGGCACGTTAAGTCAACCACACACTTTTGATGAGTTATGGAGCTTGAACTGGTGGTGGTGGTGATGCGCGCGCGCGCGCGCGCGTGTGTGTGTGTGTGTGTGTGTGTGTGTGTGTGTGTGTGTGTGTGTGTGTGTGTGTGTGTGTGTGTGTGTTGCTGTGTCGTCAGTTGCAAGTGTACATGAGTGAACCGGGAGAGAGAGAGAGAGAGAGAGAGAGAGAGAGAGAGAGAGAGAGAGAGAGAGAGAGAGAGAGAGAGAGAGAGAGAGAGAGAGAGAGAGAGAGAGAGAGAGATCCAATTCAATACGTCATCAACACACACTTTCATCTTTTTTTTAATTATTTTTTTAAGGATCACTATGACTTATCTTTTAAATTCAAGGTCTTAGAGGGAAACCAGAGAGCCATTGTATTAAGCCTTCCCAAACCCTGAATTTCTCGCCTCTTTCTTCAGTAGTCTCCCCGCAACACCATCCCTTCGCTGTCTGCTCTTCACGTGTACACAAAGGTAACCTGAGTGTGTGCCTCGGTTTTTCAATGCGCCTCATACTTGCAGTTCTTACTTGATATTAGACAATGGCTAGCTTCCCTGGGATGATTCTTTATTGTTAACACACACACACACACACACACACACATACACACACACACACACACACACACACACACACACACACACACACACACACACGCACACACACACACGTGTACATGCAGACAAGACAAGGAAGCAGGCAGGCAGCTAGACAGACAAAGAGGCAGACTGAGATAGATGAACACAGACAGACAGACAAGACAGATAGACTAAAAAATAAACAAACAGACACACTGACAGACAGGCAGACAGACGCACAGAGAAACAAACAAACAAAAACAAAGCTGGACAGAGAGACAGAAAGGCAAACATAAAAAAAAACAGCTAGAGAGAGAGATCGTATTCACACACACACACACACACACACACACAGATAGTTTGTGTGGCAATGAAAATGTTGCAATATAGAGTAGTTTCCAGTAATGATAAATAATAAATACTGAAAATAAAAGGAAAATAAGAGGGTAGTTTGTGGTAACGAAAATGCAGCACTCAAAAGTAGTTTATAGCAATGAAAGACGATACAATAAAATGAATAAAAAATGGAATGAAATAAGATGAAATATATTAACAAAAAATAAGATAGTTTAGAATAATAAGAAGGCAACAACCTAAATGAAGTTTAGCATACAGGACTAATCGCTGGAAATGAGCGTGTGTCAGGTGTGAGGCATGTAGAGGCACAGGAGGAGTCAACAGTGGAGGGAATGTATGGAATATGTTGAAGGGGCGAGGGAAGAGTAAGAGGACTGAATCATGCGAGGAGTGAATGCAACGACAACAACAAACCAGGATTCTTCTGCTTGTTGGGGAGTTCCTTCAATAACATGGGGAGACACACACTGATCATGGCACACAGAAAAATACACGGATACAAAACAATAACGACAATCACAACAACCACCACCACCACCACAACAACAACAACAACCACAACATTCGGTTCCCATGCCCAGGTCGCCGCTGCAGCCAAACGTGCGGGACTGAGGGCGTCTCTCCCTTTTCACAATCCCGCGCCCCTGCCATTACGCTCTGGGCCATACAACTCCATTACACTAAATTAACAGCTAAAAACGAATCTAACTATGCACACGCGGCTGATGCTAAGCCTGAGTGACGGCAGTATTAATAATTATTTTATAGGCTACAGACTCATCCCCTCCCCTTCCCTTCCTCCCTCACATCTCTCGCTCATGAAAAATATGCGATAAAAAACGAAAACTTCTCCTGAAAACTATTGTTCGTGTTTGGTGACGTGTTTTAATTGACGTGGACTTGACCCTGTTGTCTGCGAGGTGGTGGGCGGGAGGGAGGCGGGGCGTTAGCTGGGTCAGTCATCACGGTGCTGATAACGGTTCAAGACAAATATTCCTTTGACTTTAGAACGCAGACATTGCCGGGAACGAGGCGCCGACCAGTGTGATGAGGCCACTTCACGCCAGACTGACTGAGGCATGGATTCAGAAATGCTCACCTCTCTCACCATGACTACCTGTTTTCAAAGGCTACAGAGATATGTATGTGTGTGTGTGTGTGTGTGTGTGTGTGTGTGTGTGTGTGTGTGTGTGTGTGTGTGTGTGTGTCAACTTTGTTCGAAGCATAAAATAAAGAACACATTATGAACTAAGTGTGTATATATTTCCACATCAAAATAAACCTAAAGAAGAAAAGAAGCAAAATGAAACATATTTATCATGATCACACCGGCAGTTGTGGCAGTTTAGGCAGTTGACAAACTGAAAATGTACATAGGGGATGGGGAAAAACTTAACATTAATCCTAAAGGTAAGTCTAATCTAGGAGGGAAATACTATTGATTGATGGCTCGCACCATGGTGGGAATCGCACTGAGTCTGTACCGGTCCGTGCGCGGCGCCTTCAGGGGCGTTATTTTGTTGTGGTGTCTGGTGGCACGGACAGGGCGAGGCGCGTCGGGCGGCAGCATGTTTCTGAGACGTGGATGATGCAGTAGTCCCCTCCCAAACTTCTCCAGAGCCTCTCGGTGCCTGGTGGATATTCTGGACAGACTCAGGGTGGTCAGGGCTTCTTCATAGGTGGTGTATGCAGGGCCAAGGATGACCCTGCACGCCCTTTTCTGCACTCTCTCTAGCTGTAGCTGTTGAGTGTGTGTGAGGGAAGAGGACCACGCTGGGGAGGCGTACATGAGTTTGAGGAGGATGAAGGTAAGGTACACCCCCCTTAACTCATCTGTCGGCGTCCCCAGCGACCTGAGTCTGCGCAGCATGTACAGCCTGTAGGTAGCTGATCTCACGGTGCTGGCGACATGCTGCTTCCAGGTCAGCTGGTCGTCCACCGTGACTCCGAGAAGCTTGGCACATTGGACCACCTGGAGGGGGTGAGGGCCCACTGTGAGCCGGGGAGGGGGCACTGGTACAGAGGAGGTACAGAAATGCATCACCACAGTTTTGCTGTGGTTGATGGTCATCCTGCTCTCCTCCGTCCACGTGTGTGTGTGTGTGTGTGTGTGTGTGTGTGTGTGTGTGTGTGTGTGTGTGTGTGTGTGTGTGTGTGTGTGTGTGCGTGTGCGCGCGCGCGCGCGCGAGCAAAAAGGGAAGAGGAAGACGAAGAGGAAGAGAAGACGGAGGAGAACGAAGACAAGGAGGAGGAGGAGGACGATAAGAAGGAGAGGAAGGAGAGGAAAAGAAATATATATAAGCCTTAGGAGATGAAAAAAGGAAGAGGAAGAAGAGACGATGGAAGAAAGCGTGAAGCAGAGAAGAAAGATGAGATTGAGGAACTAAGGGTTAATACACGCACTGCCAATCTCTCTCTCTCTCTCTCTCTCTCTCTCTCTCTCTCTCTCTCTCTCTCTCTCTCTCTCTCTCTCTCTTTTTGTCCCCCGCTGCAGCTGAGCTCCCTTTTCACCTACTGCAGCGGACAAGCTATTACAGCGAGTACATTCCTCGTCTCGCCCATTACGAGGAAATCTTAGCTAGTGTGTGTGTGTGTGTGTGTGTGTGTGTGTGTGTGTGTGTGTGTGTGTGTGTGTGTGTGTGTGTGTGTGTGTGTTTTTTTTTTTTTTTTTTTATGTAGGAAGGATACTGGCCAAGGGCAACAAAAATCTAATAAAAAAAATGCCCACTGAAATGCCAGTCCCTAAAAGGGTCAAAGCAGTGGTCAAAAATTGGTGGATAAGTGTCTTGAAACCTCCCTCTTGAAGGAATTCAAGTCATAGGAAGGTGGAAATACAGAAGCAGGCAAGGAGTTCCAGAGTTTACCAGAGAAAGGGATGAATGATTGAGAATACTGGTTAACTCTTGCGTTAGAGAGGTGGACAGAATAGGAGTGAGAGAAAGAAGAAAGTCTTGTGCAGCGAGGGCCGCGGAAGGAGGGGAGGCATGCAGTTAGCAAGATCAGAAGAGCAGTTAGCATGAAAATAGCGGTAGAAGACAGCTAGAGATGCAACATTGCGGCGGTGAGAGAGAGGCTGAAGACAGTCAGTTAGAGGAGAGGAGTTGATGAGACGAAAAGCTTTTGATTCCACCCTGTCTAGAACAGCAGTATGAGTGGAACCCCCCCAGACATGTGAAGCATACTCCATACATGGACGGATAAGGCCCTTGTACAGAGTTAGCAGCTGCGGGGGTGAGAAAAACTGGCGGAGACGTCTCAGAACACCTAACTTCATGGAAGCTGTTTTAGCTAGAGATGAGATGTGAAGTTTCCAGTTCAGATTATAAGTAAAGGACAGACCGAGGATGTTCAGTGTAGAAGAGGGGGATAGTTGAGTGTCATTGAAGAAGAGGGGATAGTTGTCTGGAAGATTGTGTCGAGTTGATAGATGGAGGAATTGAGTTTTTGAGGCATTGAACAATACCAAGTTTGCTCTGCCCCAATCAGAAATTTTAGAAAGATCAGAAGTCAGGCGTTCTGTGGCTTCCCTGCGTGATATGTTTACCTCCTGAAGGGTTGGACGTCTATGAAAAGACGTGGAAAAGTGCAGGGTGGTATCATCAGCATAGGAGTGGATAGGACAAGAAGTTTGTTTTAGAAGATCATTAATGAATAATAAGAAGAGAGTGGGTGACAGGACAGAACCCTGAGGAACACCACTGTTAATAGATTTAGGAGAAGAACAGTGACCGTCTACCACAGCAGCAATAGAACGGTCAGAAAGGAAACTTGAGATGAAGTTACAGAGAGAAGGATAGAAACCGTAGGAGGGTAGTTTGGAAATCAAAGCTTTGTGCCAGACTCTATCAAAGGCTTTTGATATGTCCAAGGCAACAGCAAAAGTTTCACCAAAGTCTCTAAAAGAGGATGACCAAGACTCAGTAAGGAAAGCCAGAAGATCACCAGTCGAGCGGCCTTGACGGAACCCATACTGGCGATCAGATAGAAGGTTGTGAAGTGATAGATGTTTAAGAATCTTCCTGTTGAGGATAGATTCAAAAACTTTAGATAAGCAGGAAATTAAAGCAATAGGACGGTAGTTTGAGGGATTAGAGCGGTCACCCTTTTTAGGAACAGGTTGAATGTAGGCAAACTTCCAGCAAGAAGGAAAGGTAGATGTTGACAGACAGAGCTGAAAGAGTTTGACTAGGCAAGGTGCAAGCACGGAGGCACAGTTTCGGAGAACAATAGGAGGGACCCCATCAGGTCCATAAGCCTTCTGAGGGTTTAGGCCAGCGAGGGCATGGAAAACATCATTACGAAGAATTTTAATACGAGGCATGAAGTAGTCAGAGGGTGGAGGAGAGGGAGGAACAAGCCCAGAATCGTCCAAGGTAGAGTTTTTAGCAAAGGTTTGAGCAAAGAGTTCAGCTTTAGAAATAGATGTGATAGCAGTGGTGCCATCTGGTTGAAGTAGAGGAGGGAAAGAAGAAGAAGCAAAGTTATTGGAGATATTTTTGGCTAGATGCCAGAAATCACGAGGGGAGTTAGATCTTGAAAGGTTTTGACATTTTCTGTTAATGAAGGAGTTTTTGGCTAGTTGGAGAACAGACTTGGCATGGTTCCGGGCAGAAATATAAAGTGCATGAGATTCTGGTGAAGGAAGGCTTAAGTACCTTTTGTGGGCCACCTCTCTATCATGTATAGCACGAGAACAAGCTGTGTTAAACCAAGGTTTAGAAGGTTTAGGACGAGAAAAAGAGTGAGGAATGTACGCCTCCATGCCAGACACTATCACCTCTGTTATGCGCTCAGCACACAAAGACGGGTCTCTGACACGGAAGCAGTAGTCATTCCAAGGAAAATCAGAAAAATACCGCCTCAGGTCCCCCCAACTAGCAGAGGCAAAACGCCAGAGGCACCTTCGCTTAGGGGGATCCTGAGGAGGGATTGGAGTGATAGGACAAGATAAAGATATGAGATTGTGATCGGAGGAGCCCAACGGAGAAAAAAGGGTGACAGCATAAGCAGAAGGATTAGAGGTCAGGAAAAGGTCAAGAATGTTGGGCGTATCTCCAAGACGGTCAGGAATACGAGTAGGGTGTTGCACCAATTGCTCTAGGTCATGGAGGATAGCAAAGTTGTAGGCTAGTTCACCAGGATGGTCAGTGAAGGGAGAGGAAAGCCAAAGCTGGTGGTGTGTGTGTGTGTGTGTGTTTGTCTGTGTTACAAGTTACTAGACTGGATTTCTGATCTATTCAACTATAATCATACTGCTACTACTACTGCTACTGCTGCTACTACTAGTACTACTACTGCTACTACTACTACTACTACTACTACTACTACTACTACTACTAGTGTTGCTTCATCGTTACCATCGCCTGTGTAAAAAGTACCCTTGCTCCCAAAATGTTTGAGAAGACCGCAGAGTGTTTCAGCTGTCAAGTCACACAGACTCAGGGATTCACACCTCAAGGAAGACCGAATGACAGACCGTAGTGTGCAATTTCCTCTCCTATCTAGATGCAGAAGATTTTGTTTGCGTTTGTCTGCACCCTTCTGCTTCACTTATGCCAAACTGAATCAAGCCATCCCTATGCCCCCCCCCGCCCCGCCAAAAAAAAAAAAAAAGAAAAAAAAAGAAAAAGAAAAGAAATAGAAAAGGAAACGAAGATGAAACACGAGTGTTACAAAATACAGAAATGACGTACTCGTACGTTTGAAATCTTTATACTTTTTTCGACCGACACTGCAAACAACACAAGGTCTTTTTTTGTACATACTCGTATATACTTCTTTCTTTCGTCCTCTTCCTACTCCTCTTCCTCTTTTCCGTCACGAGGACAGAAGAGCTATTTCTTACTATCCAGAATCACTTTTTCATTTACAACTTCCAACTTTCTCCTTTCAGCATTTCTTCTTCTTCTTCTTCTTCTTCTTCTTCTTCTTCTTCTTCTTCTTCTTCTTCTTCTTCTTCTTCTTCTTCTTCTTCTTCTTCTTCTTCTTCTTCTTCTTCTTCTTCTTCTTCTTCTTCTTCTTCTTCTTCTTCTTCTTCTTCGTCCTCCTCCTCCTCCTCCTCCTCCTCCTCCTCCTCCTCCTCCTCCTCCTCCTCCTCCTCCTCCTCCTCCTCCTTTCCTTTTTCTTCCACTCGACTAGTCTCAGATCAGGGGAAGGAAGGAGAGAGAGAGAGAGAGAGAGAGAGAGAGAGAGAGAGAGAGAGAGAGAGAGAGAGAGAGAGAGAGAGAGAGAGAGAGAGAGAGAGAGAGAGAGAGAGACGTATAAATACAGTAGTATAACCTGACTTAATGACTGGAAAGGAGAAATGAAGAGAAACATGAGAAAAACGGAACTGATGAAAGGATGAGTCTGCATCATTAACTAACACAGGGAAAAGGGTAAGAGGAAGAGGAGGAGGAGGAGGAGGAATTGGAGGAAGCGAAAAGGAAATACAACAAAAACAGCAACAAAACAAGCATTAGGGGATCAAAAAGTAAGCAAAAAGAATAGGAGGAGGAGGAGGAGGAGGAGAAATACAAAGGAATAAAAAACAAAACAAAGGAAAACCAAACAGCAACAGACCTTTTTGTCCTTGCAAGGCTGTTTGGTAACTACTTCTAACTAGCTACAGGGAAGAGAGACAGGACAGCAAACGACGATGAGGAAGCGAAAAGGAAATACAACAACAAAAACAACAACAAAACAAGCATCTGGGGATCAAGAAGTAAACAAAGAGGAGGAGGAGGAGGAGGAGGAGATTATACATCGTTGGCTTTCAGAAAGGAGCGTAAAAAGAAGCCAGCGTGTCAGTCTTACTCCCTTCCTACCTTCCTTCCCTCAGTCCCTCCCTCCTTCTCTCCTTTCCTCCCCTTTCTCTTCTCCTCTTCCCTCCTTCCCTCCCCTTTCCCTTCTCCTTCACAGCCTCGCTGATATGAAAGAGAAGGAATTCTTAACTTTTCCTTCAATCGCTTCCTCTCTTTTGTCCTCTGTCTTACACGCACTTGAGAGAGAGAGAGAGAGAGAGAGAGAGAGAGAGAGAGAGAGAGAGAGAGAGAGAGAGAGAGAGAGAGAGAGAGAGAGAGAGAGTTTTCTTTAAATCCTCGTGGTCTAGTGTTCCTTTCTTGACAAGAAGAGTAAAATGTTTCATCAAGTGGCGGAAGAGCACATTCCAGGCACGGGGAAGCCAGGTGCCCCCACTCACCCACAGGTAAGAGCTGGAGCACGCACGCACGCACACACACACGCGCGCGCGCGCGCACACACACACACACACACACACACACACACACACACACACACACACACACACACACACACACACACACACACACACACACACAGCGAGGCAAAGGAATCGGGAGGAGATGTGTGTGTTTTTCTGACCTGAAGTATGTAGCAGTTTAATACAGATGCTTCGTATTCATGTACAGATAAAGCCACCTCGCGAATGAGTTAAAAGATGCATTCATTTGTAATACGTATAGTGAACACACACACACACACAGATAAGAAGATTGCTTGACAACTTGCACCAGGTTAATCAGCTTCGTGACAACCTGTATCATCACTGGGGGAGGGGAGGGAAGACACCTGTAACAAACCGTTACTCTCCTCCTTCCTGCCTCTAATGAGAGCAAGTCCTGCAGGGAAGACCAAGAGTGAGGAGAGGAGAGTGAAGTGGATCAGTAGATGAGATGATAAGATAATGAGGGAGGAGGACTAGGTGATGGTGGTGGTGGTGGTGGAGGAGGTAAGAAGAAATTTCGTTATGACTATCATAGAAACTTTGTGTGTGTGTGTGTGTGTGTGTGTGTGTGTGTGTGTGTGTGTGTGTGTGTGTGTGTGTGTGTGTATGTGTGTGTGTGATCTCTGCAACCTTACATACTTTGCAAATATTTCACGCATATTTCTCATGATTCTTACTGTTACATAATCTCTCTCTCTCTCTCTCTCTCTCTCTCTCTCTCTCTCCATATCGTTCTTCAAGTTCACTCGCTGACTCGCTCACTCGCTGACTCACTCACTCGTTGGCTCTAACAAGGCCATGAGCGCTGCTTCACGACCTCTCTCCCCTGTCAGCTAACAAGCGTGAAAATCTACAGTATTGGCGAGCTCTCTTTCACTTTCATTTTCTGCGCCTCCCTCTGTAGCCCCATGAACAGCGTAGGATCAAAATTTCCATCACCTTTCATCATTTTCATCCATCTCATTGTGGGACTGAGTGATACAAAGGCAGTGGAGAAAAGGGAAGGTGTAGGAAGATTACTGATGAAGATTATGACTAGTAGAGACGTAAGGAAACACGAGGAAAGGAACATTTGAAGAGTAGAAGGAAAAAAAATTAGAGTAAAAGATGTGCGAAGGAAGAGGAGGAAAGGCAGTAGATAGGATAGGGGAGGAAGAGAAGAAAGACTGAAAAAGGAAGAAAGAGAAGAAAGAATAGATGGGAATAAGAAGAGTAGGAGGAATGAGTAGGAAAGGAGTAAAGAGACAGCAGGAAGAAGTTAGGAAAGCAGAACGCGTGAAAGAAAAGCAACCAGTAAGAGGAAGAAAGAGGAAGAGAAAGATGAGGAGGAGAAGAATGAGGAGAGGATAAGAAAATGAGGAAACCAGGAAGTGTTAGACAAGAAAATATGGAAGAACAGGAAGAAAGAGCAGGAGGAAGAAAGAAGGTAAAGAGGAGGAAGGGAGGGAAGGAAGGAGAGAGAAGAGGGTGTGAGGACCTTGTTAAGACTGTCAGCTGAGGTCAAGAGTCTAGATAGAATTACAACGCTCCCTACCTTGTATGTATGAGTATTTTCACACTACAACGAGGTCACAGGAACCATATCGAAAAAAAAGGAGTAATTTTTCTATTTAAATTTCCCCTCGCCATTTTTTTTATCGTAATTTTTCTCTCGTTATTTTCTCGAGTACATATTTCCCCCACTGAACAGTTTTCCTTTTATTTTTTTTTTCTTTCTGGTAATTTTCTTGGTTGTCATTTTCCTTTTAGTAATTATTTTCCTCTCTAGTCATTTTCTTCTTTAGATATTTTCCTTTGTAGACATGATTCCCTCAAGTAATTTTCCTATGTAGTGGTGTTTCCCTCTTGATATTTTCCTTTTGTACACATTTTCCCCTCTATTCATTTTTCCCTCTAATAATTTTCCCCTTTAAACATTCTCCCCTCTGGACACATTCCCCTCAAGGCATTTTTTCAACATTTTTCCCTCTGAAGTTCACAGTACGAAGAAAAACTGATATAATCAACACTTTCCATCCTGACCATCCACTGTGAACCATCCAAGTCCTTCCATCCTTCCATCAGTCATCCTGGTCCATCCCAGTTTTCTATTTTTCCATCCTTCCACCAACCATCCAAGCCATCCACTATCAACCATCCCATCCACCATTCTAGTCCATCCATCATTCCACCTATCCACTCCCTCCTTCCCACCACCAGCCACCCTCCCTCTCCGTCCCTCGCCGTCCGCTAATCACTAATTTCAGGGCATTCACGTTCCCTCAAGCAGGCAATCAGGCAAGCAGAGGCTGAGGTGAGCACTGGTCAGCGAAAAGCAAAGTTGTGCACGAATTTCATGGAGTCAGTCAGGTGAACACCGTGTGAAGGTAATGACCTTGTGATACTGTTGGTGTTATCCTTTTTTTTTCTTTTTCTTTTTTTCTTTTTTCTTCTTTTCTCTATTCTCGTGTTCCTCTGTTTTTCATGTTCCCTTACTCCGTCTTACTTATTTTTTCTCTCTCTTTTCTTCTCTTTCTGTTTCTTGTCCTCCTCGTCCCCCTCCTCCTCTTCCTTCATTGTCAATTTCCCCTTCCTCTTCTTCTTCCTTCTCTTCGACCTTCTATTTTTAATTCTTCTCCTCCTGTTTCTCCTTTTCCTTCTCCTCTTCATCTGATCCTTTCTCTTCATTTTCATGTTCTCTTATTCATCCCTCTGGTTCACTTCTTCATTTTCTTTCTTTTTTCCAGTCTCGTAACCTTCATACTTATCACTAAACTTTCTCTTCATTTCCCTATTTTCCTCTTCAGATTTTCACTCCCACTTGTCTCCGCTGTACTTATATTTCTTTTATTCCGCTAAGTACTCCTCCTCCTCCTCCTCCTCCTCCTCAAGGCTCTGTATTAGGACCAGTACTCTTCATAATGTACATAAATGATATTGATGAAGGGATAAACTGCAAAATAAGTAAATTTGCAGACGACACCAAAATAACAAGTAGAGTTACGTCTGTGTCACAATGGCAGGAACTGCAGTGTGACCTCAATAAACTAACAAGCTGGGCAGAAAAATGGCAGATGAAATTCAATATAGAAAAGTGCAAAATTCTACATATCGGAAGCAACAATGTTCAGGCGAGATATGTAATGAATAACATGCCACTGTCAAGTGCTGATAAAGAAAAAGATCTTGGTGTCGTTGTGTCAAACGACCTAAAGCCGAGTCAACACTGCACAGAAACAGTAAAGACGGCAAATAAATTAGTAGGGTTCATTGGAAGAACCTTTGAATTTAAATCAGAAAAGGTTATACTTGCCTTATATAACTCACTGGTGCGCCCTCATCTAGAATACTGTGTACAGTTCTGGTCACCATACTACAAAAAAGACATTGAAAAACTAGAAAAGATACAGCACAGAGTCACAAAGATGATTCCAAGATTGCGCAATAAGCCGTATGAGGAACGACTGGAAGAACTAAACCTATTTAGTTTAACAAAGCGCAGGATAAGAGGAGACCTAATTGAAATGTTCAAAATTTTCAAAGGATATAGTAACATTGATGCATATAAATATTTTACCATTGATCATTCTAACCTAACAAGAAATAATGGATTCAAGATTATACCCAAACGTTTTAAATCCCACGAGGCCAAACATTTCTTCTTTAATCGTATAGTAAATATATGGAATAAACTTCCTGCCGAAATTGTGAACAGCAATACTATTGAATCATTCAAAAATAAAATAGACAAATATTTAAAAGCAAATCCCCAACAAGCTCTCTTCTTGTCCGAATAATTACTAAATTCACTATTAAACTCTTATTCAACAGACACCAATTTTAATATAACTTGTATTAACTTTCACATAGGCGTATAGAGTTCACCGTAGGGTGAATAGTAGAACTTCCTTTCATCCTTTCCTATGAAAATTTCCATGTCAGTTTTTCCATACTGCATGGTACTTTTCCCAACTATTTCCATGCCAGCGCAAGCTGGAGGGAGTGGTGGGTGGGGAGGAGCCTTCTGCTATGCTGTCCTGTCTCTCTTCACTGTAGCTAGTTAGAAGTAGTTACCAAACAGCCTTGCAAGGACCAAAAGGTCTGTTGCTGTTTGGCTTTCCTTTGTATTCCTTTGTATTCCTTTGTATTCCTCCTCCTCCTCCTCCTCCTCCTCCTCCTCCTTTATCAGTTTATGTCTTCCCAGGTCGTGTTCACCCCACGTAAGGCAGCGAAGCGTGAGAGAGGAAGGTCGAGGGGAGAGGCGCCCCCCACCCTCAGTAAACCAGCTAGCCCCTCCCTACACAATGATCATTATTGTAGCAGCCTGTGATCAAGGATTCAATCTAACCAGTGGGAGAAACACGCATGACAACTTCAGTAAGCATCTCTGTAGCCTCTGAAAATAGCCCTGGTGAGACAGAAAAAGCTTAAGAACACGAGGCTATAAGAACATTACAAAGGAAACAAGGGAAGCTGCAAGAAGCCATCAGGCCTACACGTGGCAATCTTTACAAAACACATCAATTTCCACTAATCATTCATAAATTTGTCCAATCTTTTAAAACTCCCAAATAACTCTGCACTAATGACCTGATTCCTTACTCTCTTCCATTCATCTACCTATCTATTTATGAACCAGTCTCTTCTCGTCTCTTTAAGTCAATCTTGAACCTGTCAGGAAAAAAAAAACACAGAGGACCCGAGTGGAGAATAATGAAGGTGTTTATATCCAGGTAAATAGTGACAACACCTGAGCCTCTGCAACGTGTTCATTGTCCTCTAATGAGTCTCCTGTAACACCCTGGAGTGACGTGCACCCTAACTGCCGCCACTAGGTGAGGAATGAGTGCCGCTGTATACTAGGGATCGAGTGAGGAAAGATTGACAATGTGATAAATGTGGAGGGAACTTGTGGTGGTGGTGGTGGTGGTGGAGAAGAAGAAAAAGAAGAAAAAAAAAGTAGTTGTGGTGGTGGTGGTGGAGGAGGAAGAAGAAAATCAAAAGAAAGAGAAGAAAAAAGAAATGGAAAAGGGCGGGGAGAGGAGGTGAAGGAGAAAAGAACACAAAAAAAGGAGTAACAGGAAGACAAGAACAACACCAGTAAATACAAACAATATAAAACAAAGAAACGAGGAACGAAAGGCAGGTCAAACAAGAAGGAACAAACAAACAAACAAACAAACAAAAAATTTTCCTCCACAATCCCAACTCTCACCTATAACAATAAATAAATAAATAAACAAACAACATGAAGACACAACACTCATCTCTTCCTTAAACTTTCTTTTCTTCAACCCTTTCCATCCTCCCTTCCCTCCCTCTCTCTCCCCTCTCCCCCTTCCCATCCTCCTAGTCTTTTCAATCTGCTCAGTTCAAACTCTGGTCACGTCCACCTCCCTCATCAAAAAAGTAATAAATAAAAATAAAACATATACTTACGTGCTAAAATGAGCCTTGGAAATCAAACTAACGCTATAAATAAAGAAAACACAAATTTCTTCTCACTTTGCCAGGAATGTGGCTCAGATTTCTATCCAGAGGAACTGAAGTAGAAAAGAAAATGTTTGCCTAAGACTCCCTAGCTTATAAAGACACGCTCTGGAATGAATCTGCCGCTACACATTAACAAAACACATCCCTTTCTATTCCATGAAACGAAGCCTTCACCTTGAACGTGGCTCAGATTATTGTCCTCAGAAGTTTGGCGAGAGAAAAATGAAATATTTCCTTAAAGACTGATAAAACTTTTCATAATGAACATGGTTTAAAATCTGCGCAGAACAATTTTGAAAACCAAATAAAACAAATAAAAAATAAATAAAATCTACATCAGAGAAGGATTTGCACTGCCACATTACAAGGCACAGATAAAGAATTCTAATCCTTCCGTAGTTTTCTGGAACGTGGTTTGAAATAGTCAAGAAGAATTAAGAAAACGAGAATACATCACTTAAACTCACTAACTTACGTAACAAAAGGAATCACATTAATATAACAAAACCCACAAATAAGTCATGTACTCGTTGGTCCTCATTTTTCAGGGAAGTGGTTGAGATTCTGTCGTGATGAAATAAAAAGACCAAAAGGCCAACGATAAAGAACTGACTCTTCCTGCCTCACACTCCAGGCACGTGGTGAAATTCTTTCTTAAAGACCTTACAAAAACAATACTTAAGTCACACACCACAAGGAATTGTATTACCAAAACAAAAGCTTCAGGTAAAGAGTACTCCTCTCCTCACTTTTATGGATAATGCTTCAAATGTCATCGCAAAAAAAAAAAAATAAATAAATAAATAAAATAAAATAAAATAAAATAAAATAAATAAATATATATATATATATATATATATATATATATATATATATATATATATATATATATATATATATATATATATATATATATATATATATATATATATATATATATATATACGAGTATATATATATATATATATATATATATATATTATATATATATATAATATATATATATATATATATATATATATATATATATATATATATATATATATATATATATATATATATATATATATATATATATATAAACGAGAAAAATTGAACTTAAGACTTACTAGCGGACGTAAGAGAAGGAATCACATTAGTAGAAAAAGACTAAAGATTATGAAGGCTCCTTTCCTCACTTTTGTGAACGTAATTAAAAGCTCTCCTAAAAACTCAGAACACAAGAAAATATCAGCTTAGTACACACATACCAGATGGAATCGTATTACTTAACCAAGGTAGAAAATATGTACTGAAGACTATTAACGTTACATCACAGAACAAATCATATCACCAGAACAAAGTTTAAAGGTAAGGAAGACACAGGCCCCCCCACTCTGAAGAACGTGTTTGAAATTTCTCCCCTGCGGAATTACGAAAACGAGAAAATGTCAGTTTGAGATTATCGAACCTAGGAAACAGGAAGAATCGTAGGAGTAGAACAAAGGACAGAGATAAATAATCTTGTTTTCTCACTTTCCAAGAACATGTTTGAGATTTATGTCGTAAAGAACTTTCAAAGTGAGAAAAATATTTCGCGGAAAGCACTAAAGTTACGGCAGAAGAAATGGTATCAGTACAACAAAGGTTAGGGATACACACTATGCATCCCTCCTCACTGTTAAGGAACGTGGCTAAGATTATGTGCTGAACAATATAAATAGTGAAAATAAATATCTATTAAACATTACTATATTTACATAGCACAGGGATTCGTATTAATGGAACAAAAACTGAAGGTAAAGAATTGACTCGTATTTCCTCACTTTCCAGAAAGAAATGTTTTATAATTGTGTAGAATTAAGTTACTGGAATACCTAGGCAGGAATACACAGGCGAGTGATTTTCATAAACTTTAGTGAAGATGACTGGCTTTCTGCTCCTTTGCGGCGGCGATTAGGTAATGGAAGGACGGCGAGCCCCGACCAGCCAGCGTCTCTTCACTGCCAGCCACCACCATAAGCCATAAGTCATGGGCTGTTCCCGAGGACTTGTTTGGCTAGCGGTGGAGGCTGCACGGCCATCTCTGCGTGTGTGTTGTTGTTGTTTCTGATATAGTGGTGGTGGCAGGAGTAGTAGTAGTAGTGGTAGGAGTAGTAGTAGTAGTAGTAGTAGTAGTAGTAGTAGTAGTAGTAGTAGTAGTAGTAGTAGTAGTAGTAGTGGTACTACCAGTAGAGGTGGTGGTAGTAGTAGTAGTAGTAGTAGTAGTAGTAGTAGTAGTAGTAGTAGTAGTAGTAGTAGCAGTAGTGGTAGTAATAGCTGCTGCTGTTGTTGTTGTTGTTGTTGTTACTAAAGGAATTGTTGTTGGAATTTCCCTTTTTGTTACATGTGGAGGTCAAAACGGACGCGACACACATTATAACGGGTGACAAAAGAAATGCATGACACAGCTTGCAGCATGATGATTTAATGCATTTTCAGCAAACCTTCAATGTCACCCTGCAGGACACCCACACTCATAACTATCTCAAATACTAATACAAATGACAAATATATGTAGAAAAAAAGCCAAATACTGCACATAAAAAAAAAAATAAATAAAAAATACAGAAACGGTTGGCCATGCAAATCCAGTGAGTAAGTAATAAAGTGATAAAGCAAAACGTAGAGAAACATTGCTTGAAAAATTGCCATTGTCACCGATAACCAAGGCCGATGTGTGATGATGCTGACCACACACACACACACACACACACACACACACACACACACACACACATGTAGATACACATGCAGTAGTATACTAAATACGTCTCTCTCTGTGTGTGTGTGTGTGTGGTGTGTGTGTGTGTGTGTGTGTGTGTGTGTGTGTGTGTGAGAGAGAGAGAGAGAGAGAGAGAGAGAGAGAGAGAGAGAGAGAGAGAGAGAGAGAGAGAGAGAGAGAGAGAGAGAGAGAGAGAGAGAGAGAGAGAGAGAGAGAGAGAGAGAGAGAGAGAGAGAGAGAGAGAGAGAGAAACAAAGATAAAGACAAACAAGCAGACACAGTGAAGGAAACAGACAAACAGACAGATACAGAGAGACAGATAAACAGAGACACAGAGAAAAAAAGGCAAAGAGGAGAGGTATGGAAGGTCACGTGAACGCGGACAGAATAAACCAATCTGCAGTATATTTCTTTTGCAATATATGGAGGCCTCACATACTTCTGCTTTTGTCTCCCCGCCGACTGGCTTTTGTGAGCATCATTTTTGTGTGTTGTAAAGCTTGTTTGTGCCGCGGCCACCTTTGCGGTTTAATGGCCTTGGCGTGCTGTATGTGAACGCCAACTAAGGGAAGAGGTTAAAGAGAGCTTATTTTTATACCGAGATAACGGGATGCCCAGTCTCTCTCTCTCTCTCTCTCTCTCTCTCTCTCTCTCTCTCTCTCTCTCCTCTCTCTCTCTCTCTCTCTCTCTCTCTCTCTCTCTCTCATCTTACCTACCTTAGAGCTATATACCCACCTACCTATATAAACACCATCCTACCTACATACCTATCTATCTCCGTTAATGTGTTTGTGATTGTCTTGCATCTAATCTGGAATACAAAGCACGTGCGTACAAATTCCAGACAATACAGGAAATTAGTGCTCGCATTCTTCGACACAACAATGGTTGATCGGGTTCCCACGACATTTTCTCATATTAATGATACAGACTCCTTGTTCAACTAGTATCATAAAAAAGACAAATAAAAGCTCCTGTTACTTCCACTAAGGCTTGATGAATGTAGTCGAGATACAGGGAAGCAATCTCTCAGAATACGGGCCATACTTTGCACACGGCCCGATCTACACGAGGCCAAAACGTGTGCACTGCATCACTTGGCTGACGTGCGCCACTAAATCTTGTCTGAAATCCCCACAGCAAACCATCGTCAGGTAAGAAGGTCCTTTACAATGCCGGACTGTGAAGCAGCCTTAGGTTTCATTTAAATTGTCATCGTGTCCAATTAAAAACAATGCTAATAGGCTTAATGAGTTAAAGGAGAGGAGACGCGGGGACACTGATGGAGTTAAAGTCACGCATGGATACTGCTTCAGAGAATGTAAACTTCAACAATCATAAAAGACCGGCTTTCAGAAGCACTGCTGTTACCATATAAATTATATGTATTTATTCTCCATTACTTCACAACTGGAGATTTCTCTCTTTCCCATAAGAGTCAAATTGTCAAAAAGATTAATAAGATATTTAATAATCAGGCTATTGTTGATAAATCTATACGGAGATAAGAAGAATATATATATATATATATATATATATATATATATATATATATATATATATATATATATATATATATATATATATATATATATATATATATATATATATATATATATATATATATATATATATATATATATATATATATATATATATATATATATATAAAACCCTTTCAGTGCGATAAGTAATAGGTCTCAGCACTACAAACAATTCATGAAATCAAAAAAAAAAAAAAAAAACCTGCAAGAAAGAAGGCGATAAAGAGGAGTGGATTTTTCAGTTTTAGTCCATATAATGGAGGTGACTGTTGAACAAGAAGTGCCTCAAAGCGGCTTGTGACTGAGGAAAGATGACCCAAACAGTAGTGAAAGGGTTAATGGTTAGGCCTGTACACAAGAAAACTTCTCATATTTTCCCAGTCCTGCCAACCTCCCCAGAGTGGCAGGAGGCTGCTGCGTGATGCAAACCGAGGGCTACCAATCCTCCCTTCCCCAGTGCTGGGCAAACATGACTCTGGCGACCTCCCTCGCCTCCACCTCTCACCTCGTAAACAGTAAACACAGTGGAGAGGGCAGCGCCACCTGTGTATTGCTGCCTTTATTCTATTCCAGATGGCAGCTGCGCTTCATTTTCTCTCTCTCTCTCTCTCTCTCTCTCTCTCTCTCTCTCTCTCTCTCTCTCTCTCTCTCTCTCTCTCTCTCTCTCTCTCTCTCTCTCTCTCTGTGTGTGTGTGTGTGTGTGTGTGTGTGTGTGTGTGTGTGTGTGTGTGTGCTCTCGCGCGCGCGCAGGCGCTCTCTCTCTCTCTCTCTCTCTCTCTCTCTCTCTCTCTCTCTCTCTCTCTCTCTCTCTCTCTCTCTCTCTCTCTCTCTCTCTCTCTCTCTCTCTCTCTCTCTCTCACACAGACAAAGAGGACACACACACACACACACACACACACACACACAGGAGAGAGCGAGCGTGAACGCCACACTGCCATTTGTGTGCCTTGTTTGGAGTAATGCAATCACACGGGGTTACGAACAAACGTAATGAAAATGAAGACTCCACCCGAGGCCCTCAGATCCCTAAAGACACAAGCACTGCACAAGAGGGTACTGGGCTTATGGGTGCCCGTGGATCATCACAGACAAGATCCTCAGGCTTAGTAATCAGGATACAACTACCACCCGCACTCTCAAACGCTTTGTTCTCTCACCAAAGCCAGATCTTAAAGCCCACAGAGAGGATCAGTCGATTACCGCGGACCATTTTTCTAAATCATAATACACATTACTAGAATGATGAAAGTATCCTTTATAACTTCAATAACTTCCACTACAACCTGTTACAATAAGTCGAGAGAAGACGCTGAAATGTTTGAGAATGCGATCTTAGAAATAATGGGTTGAAGCTTAACAAAGCTAGATAAAAAGAAAACAAGACTGGTTCCCAAACTGAATGAAAAATGACAGGACAAAATTCAGTATCACTTTGTTGGTGCTGAGGATGTAAGAAGCGCTGAACAAAGAAAAGACAAGTTCATGGACAGGGATAACAGGTGGATAGAGGCATGTATGTTTTCTACAAGATCTATCATGTGTCTGCCTCCTGGCTTCTTGTATCTTGCCTTGTGTTATCATGTTCTAGACGTGCCGAAATAAAAAATATCTGTAATTAGCAACCATATCAGGCAATGCTCTTTTCTTTATTTTATCATTTATTTTGGATATTTTTTTCCTGAGTGATATATGCGATATTTTAGTGTGTTCAATATTATTACCGTAATTGTCATTGCCTTCTGTAAAATGTTTGTATTACGTTGCCTCGTCACGGTTGGTCAGTGTTACATTGTAGTGCACCCAATCAATATCATTATCTTTGTTAACATGTACATGCCTCTATAGCAGTTTGTCTCTACACCAGGAAGGCTTATATGGAATCGTACGTTTTTTTACATAACATCTTCAGATCCTTTGTTATAAAATTCTGAAACCGCACTGAAAGGCGTTGCGCTTATAGAGTATTATGTTCTTTGCAATAATGTTACCCTGATGCGTGGGTTTAGTGATCTTCACTTAAAAAAAAAAAAGCTCTACCGCAAACGAGGAAATATAATAGACGAAGAGTGTGCAACATCTTTCAGCTAATGTCCATGTGCATCAAACGTCCTGCCTCTGCCATGAAAACAACAGTAAAGACACAGCTTCTAAAATTAAAGTATTCAGAATTTTGATATTCATGAACCTTATTCTCAAAAGTTTCTCTTGACTACTTTTAACAGCCTCTAATGGATGTTCTTAGGGAGTTTAAATGGTCTCTAGAGATAGTTTGACAAGTATTATGCATCTTTAGTGGAAAATAAGATATCCACTTCTATGGTTTTAAAAATAACCATGAAGAGATAAGAAAGTCTTTCAAAATACGTGTTCTCGTTACCTATGAATTAACAGCATCCCAGCACTTCCTATCTTCATTAGCTGCGAAGTAACAAAGCTAAACATCTCAATCACGTTCTTTGCCCAATCATGCTAGGCTCACTAATGTTGCCATTATGAGTCATTGTGAAACCCGCCGCCTCGATTGCTGCTCAAGGCATGTGGTGTGGGAACAATAAAAATTTTATCTGATTTTTTTAATCTTTTAAACAACATTTTTCCTTCAAGCCAACCACACTGAGTTTTTTGTTTTTCTTTCATCGAAATTTCATAACGCGGCCTGAATCCCCAAGCCAGCGAGACAGGGATTAATGACGTGTCGTGATGGCCGTGGTGGTGCATGTATAGGCCGGGAGGAAGGTGATGCCTGGCCGTGGGTGTGTGTGTGTGTGTGTGTGTGTGTGTGTGTGTGTGTGTGTGTGTGTGTGTGTGTGTGTGTGTGTGTGTGTGTGTGTGTGTGTGTGTGTGTGTGTGAGCGCGCGCGTGCATGCGTGCGTGCGTGCGTGCGAGCTTAAGATCTCTCTCTCTCTCTCTCTCTCTCTCTCTCTCTCTCTCTCTGGTATAGGCCTACTCTCTTTTACAGATTTTCTTGGGTCATTTTTTTATTTTATTTTTTTTATGTACATATCACTATTCCAGTATCATGGACACACAACTAGGAGGCGTCTTCCTCCCTTCTCTCTCTCTCTCTCTCTCTCTCTCTCTCTCTCTCTCTCTCTCTCTCTCTCTCTCTCTCTCTCTCTCTCTCTCTACTTAAGGTATCGCTTTAAGGTCTTTTAAAGATATATTTTTTTCGGTGATTCTCTCTCTCTCTCTCTCTCTCTCTCTCTCTCTCTCTCTCTCTCTCTCTCTCTCTCTCTCTCTCTCTCTCTCTCTCTCTCTCTCTGATCACGAGTCCTGGGTCTCTGCTTGGAACTATTATCAAAGGCTACGTAGATAAGCGATCGGGTTCTTATGATGTTTTCCAATAAATGATGCAGATTCATACAAACACTACTGAAAATCTCAATAACCTTCACTATAGCCAGCGAAAAAGTGTTCAAGTGTAACGCCGAGACGTTTAAGAACACGAAGACTGCTGCAATGTTCGATGTGTACATGGTGGTGATGGTGGTGTGCGTGCTGCTCGTGCTGACGTTCAAATCCCTGTGAGAGTAGGAGGTCAACATCTTTTATAGGTTATGAACTATGCATGAGATTGGAGTCCATAAATGATTAAGAAACTCGAACGTAAAAACCGATAAAAACCGTAAATGTCTAAAAGGTTGTTGTTATTATTATTATTATTATTATTATTATTATTATTATTATTATTATTATCATGTTATTATTGTCTAGCAGTGAAAAGGTTACTGATGAGTTAACAAGACAACCCAACAATGGTCAACAACCATTGACACGCCCCTCAGCTTTTTCTTCATTAATTCTACAATATTCGCGGTCTAAGATCTAAATTTCAATCAGTAGAACACCACCTCTCCTCTTCTAAACCTCCTCCTCTTTTTCTCACTGAAACTCAGGTGTCTAAGGCAACTGATAGTAGCCCCTTTTCTGTTCCCTCCTAATTTCTCTATCTTCATTTTCGATCCAAAGCTGGATGTTGCGTTTATGTGCGCAACAATTTAACCTGCTCTCTTGAATCTTCCGAGTTTTCCACCATCTGGCTACGACTACAGAGTCACTCTCAAACTAAATTTATCTGTGCTGTATACCTCTCACCTAACTCCTCTGACTATAAGAAATTCTTTGACTACTTAACTTCCAAAGTGGAGCACATTCTGACTCTCTTCCCTTTTGCAGAGATCTCCATTCTTGGAGACTTGAAAGTTCACCACCAGCTTTGGCTTTCCTCTCCCTTCACTGACCATCCTGGTGAACTAGCCTTCAACTTTGCTATCCTCCACGACATAGCAATTGGTGCAACACCCTACTCGTATTCCTGACCGTCTTGGAGGTACGCCCAACATTTCTGAGCTTTTCCTGACCTCTAGTCCTCCTGCAAATGCTGTCACCCTCTCTTCTCTGTTGGGCTCCTCCGATCACAATCTCATATATGTATCTTGTCCTATCGCACCAATTCCTCGTCAGGATCCGCCTAGGCGAAGGTGCCTCTAGCGTTTTGCCTCTGCTAGTTGGGGGACCTTAAGAAGTATTTTGCTGATTTTCTTTGGAATGACTACTTTCTTCTTTCTCTCACCCTTATTCTGTCCACCTCTCTAATGCAAGAGGTGGATGCATTATTCTCAATCATTCATCCCTTTTTCTGGTAAACTCTGGAACTCCCTGCCTGCTTCTATATTTCCACCTTCCCATGACTTGAATTCCTTCAAGAAGGAGGTTTCAAGACACTTATCCTTCAGTTTTTGATTACCGCTGTGGACACTTTTCTGGGACTGGCATTTCAGTGGGCTTTTTTTCATTTTTTGGATTTTTGTTGTCCTTGACCAGTGTCCCTCCTACATAAAAAAAAAAAAAGGATCAATCAGTGTTGGTAGCAGAGAGTGTTGGGAAGATGATATATTTGACGGAATCCTAATCAGAGCAAAATTGTCTTTAAAGTCATAGTGATTACTGATATTGTCTAGTAGTGAATATGTAAATGATCAAGTTAACAAGAAAGCTTAACAACACTCAAAACTGAAGATAGATTTGACTGTTGGGAGCAAAAGACTGTTGGAATGACTTTACGTTTGATGAAATCGTAATCAGCAATGGTTAACAATATTGGCATTGCCTTTTCCTGGGTGTCCCATCCGGCAGCAAAGAGTGTCGGGGAGTTACAGCTGAAGTATCGATACTCGTACATCTCTAATTAGTGTGATGAGCGGCGCATTGTTTTATAATACAGGATACGAATCTGTATTCATGGATTCCTTCATCGATGGTTTGCATATTTATTTATTTTCTCTCTCTCTCTCTCTCTCTCTCTCTCTCTCTCTCTCTCTCTCTCTCTCTCTCTCTCTCTCTCTCTCTCTCTCTCTCTCTCTCTCTCATTTGTCTATCCATGAATCCATCTACCCACCCATCTATCAATTTATCCATCTATCCATGCATCAATATATTCCTTCCATCTATTCTTCCGTATGTCAACTTATCCATCTATCAGTCTACCTTTCTATTTAATTATCAGTCCATCCATCCATCCATCCATGCATCCATCTGTACACGCCTGCAAACATATACACACGAGAAATAAATACGCAAACAACAGCAAAACATCAAGAGTACGAATCCCACACGAAAAACATACGAACTTCCCGCTAATAATTATCCATCCATCCATTTACACAGACACGCAAACATACACACACGAAAAACAAACTCGTAAACAAGAGCAAAACATGAAGAGTACAAATGCCCCAAGAAAGACACACATCGAGAGAAAAAGAACAGCATCAAACTGGGCAGAATAATTACCACACTCATCGTAAGCCTGGTGATGCGACCCGCGAGTCACGCCATCACTCAGCTTCGCCTCCCGCTGAGAGCAGACGAAGAGGCGCCCCACCACACCCCGCCCCACCTCGCCTCGCTCTGCACCTCCCCAGCCCGCTTCCTCCCTTCGGCAACAGACCAACAAATTGTTTCACACGGCGTAAAGGGAGTGAGAGAGAGGGAGGAAAAAAAGGAACGAAAAAGGGAAAAATCTGTTCTCTTCCAAGCTTTGTGTGATGAAATGAACTTTTCGTGGGACGGTGCCTTGGGGGGAAAAGGATTGGGGGGATGGAAAAGGGTGAAATAGAGGACGGGAGAGAGAAAGCAAGGAAGAGGGAGGGAGAGGAAACGTGGCGTATTGTCACTGCGGGGAAATGTTATCTTTATTTTAATTAGTGACAGTCACGTAAAGTTGCAGAGGAACATACCACCTAGTAAGGTCAAAAGTGAAGTTACAAGAATCAGTAGACCTACACGTGACAGTCCCTCTATAAAAACACACTTGCCTAATGCCTATGCTCACCTACACACCCTGCCCTCAGATACCACTAATCGTCTACTTGCGACATGACTGAACGTAAACAAAGCGAGGGAGAAGAATTTAAGAACCAGTACGTTTACACGAGTCCCTGTATAAAAAAAAAAAAAACACATATACCTGTACCAACTATCAGCACTCTATATAAATACCCCCTAATCATCTCATCCCAACATGACTGAACGAAAAAAAAAAAAAAAAAAAACAAAGCGCAAAGAAGAATCATTCACGCCGCGGTTGTCGCTACTGGATTCTTACCTGGAGAGTTTCCTTGTTAGTAAAAGTTGTCTCGTATTTCGCGGCACGGGGAAAACAAAGCGTGGGAATCATTACAGTAGTGTCGCGGGGTCTGGCAGCACCGGGGGTCACTGATCGGTGCACCTGCTGTTCCTGGATCCCACCGATACACGACCACGAGTACTTGGGCTGCTTAAACAAAGTTGTATGGCTAAGTTGGTGGAGTTTTTTTTTTTTTTTTTAATGTGGAATATGACAGTCTTTTGTACAGTTAGGGAAATTTTATTTTATTTGTATTTGTTTCTGTCTGTCTGTTTGTCTGTATTTATATATCTATACAGTATACCTATTTATCCACCCATCTATATTTTTATCTTTAATTTCTGTCTATCTACGAGTATCTATGTCCACCTATCTTCTGCCTATCTGTCTACCAATCTTCCGTCTATCTGTCTACCTTTCCTTGAAAATCAAAACAATAGATGAACAAATTAATAAACAAACAAGAAAATAAACAAAAAAGAACAGAATGAAATGAAAAAATAGATAAACATTATCACGCGACAAATTTAATTTTTCCTGTGAGTTGTCAGCTTTAGTTCCTGCTGCCAGCTTGTCTCGGTCACTGGTGGCGCTTGTCTGTCTGACTCTACTACAGTGTCACACTTTTCACATTACCTGATGTGCACCTCCTTCCCATAAACTTGTTGCCAGTTTGATCTTATTTCCATACTAATATATAGCTTTAGTGAAACAATATTTACAATTTTTTTCTTTTTTTTCTATTCATTCGTTTATTTACTCATTTGTTAATTTATTTACCACTCGTAAAACCTTTCAAAATACGCACGGTCATGATAAAGAGTCCGATCTGAACTCTTTCACTGCTGGACAAACATTTCCATATATATACCTACGACTTGTTAGAGACTTACTTATGGGCGAGTCTCTTAAATGATTCCGTGGCTTAGAAAACGTAAAATTAACCCACATTTTTTTCTTTCATTCAATGTTTGGAAAGTTGACAAAGGGAAACCAAAGGAGTGAAAGGGTTAAGCTTAAAATCCACTGCTTCAATTCTTACGTATTTTTAGGTATACAGTATTTATGCTCAGCTTGCGGTGTGAAGAAAGTGACCTCATTTCTTGTCAACACGAAGTCATGCATCATAATCCAGAATGCATATACATGTACGTATCCTTCCCTTGTTTCTCGCGTCCTTCTTGCATGCCCTTTAAGGCATCGCGGTGGTGGTGCAGGTGAAGTAGTAGTCATAGAGTGGTGTGGTGGTGGTGGTGCTGGTGACGTAGTGGTAGTGAGATGCTGTGATGTGGTATGGAGTGGTGGTGGTGGTGGTGGTGGTGGCGTGGTAGTAGTGGTGGTGGAGTGGTGGAAATGGTGTGGGCAAGGGGATCTCCACACTGAGGCAGGCCACTCTTCGCTCGACACAGCTTCAGGTGTTTCAGAGCAAGACGTAAGTGCACTCCGCAAGCCACCGCCTTATCGCCTCTGTGCACTTCTTCACCTCTTTATCTCGCAAAAATACTGACGCCACCTTTGTGTTGGCTGCAGAGCGCCAGACAGAATACACCCAGGGCCACGCGGCGTAATTCTTGTCTGAGAGTTTATCATATTGCGATTTTCTTTTTTTAATTTCATAATGCGAGGAACAAAGCAGAAAAAAACAAAACAAACGTAAATTATCATCCTGTCATACTCGGTGCCTCAAATTCACTGAAAGGTTCCTGCTACAATATATACAAGCATTCAATAGACATGTTTTTTCTTTGTTCTTTATTTGTGTTCCTCTGCGAGATCATGAGAGTCATGAGGCTTGTAGTGTGTATATACGTATGTGTACAGATAAAGACTCCCTTCCCCTGTGTGGGTAAAGAGTAATTTTCATCGCGTATTTAGTAAACACGGCAAAAATTAGTGTTCCCTTTCCTTGCACGCGTGGAGGAAAGTAATCACAACGTGGGGTGTGAGGCGGCGGTCACTGCCGCTGAGTAACGGGATCTGAACGTTCCCTCCCTCACGCTCTGAGTTCACCGGCAACCCTCCTTTAAATTTTATTGATGATATAAGAAAAATGTTTAACACAGACCACAATGTTTTTTTTCTTTAGCAGAGACATTTCTCGAGCAATTATTCGGTGTTCAAAGAGGACGCATTAAAGGGGAAAATGCCTTAAGATCTATCAGATGATATTGGAAAAATGTTAGCTAAAGCAAATATTTTGCCAAGAAAGTTAGAGCTATTAATTTGTATACATAAGCAATTATAAGCATACTTTAAATCTACCACATAATAGAAGATAATGTCTGACAAAGAGTTTGACGAAGACTCCAACACATACAATAAGAAATTTCTAGTGCTATAAATTTGCACGATTATTATATACATGGTGACATCTGCTGTACTAACACCACGGCGAGAACGTGCACTGAGGCAGAGGGACGCGTAACAAAGCCGCACTGACAGACCCAGGCCCGGCCATTGTGGGCAATACTAACTTGATAAGGCAAAGTGGTGGACATGTGCCCCAGGTAATTATACCGGACTGTAACACAAAATAGTGAGCGCTGTACACGGTGAGGTACATACAAGTGAGGCAGATGGGAGGCGCCGGGCGGCCCACGCAAGCCTTTCAGTAAGATTGACACGGTCCATCACCCACCACCATCGCCTGCATGACCCCGCAGAGGAACGCAAAGGAGGAAACAAGAGCAGCATGTATAATGAATGCTTGTATAATTGTATTCTTCTAGGAGCCTTTCACTGAAATGAGGCGCTGTGTGTGAGATAAGAAGCTAAAATGTTTTTGTTCACCCGTGTCCTTCGCGATATAAACCTCAAAAAAAAAAAAAAAAAATGGCGATGCGATGAACTCTCAGACCACGAGACAGGAAAGCCGCCACTGCCTCCAAGACTTCGCAGCGCTGCACTGTCTTGATCAACCCCTTGCTTATCATTTTTTTTTTTTTTTTTTGTTACTTACGATGCTCTCATGATACAAACAGCACGAGATATACTGAGTTTAATGATACAAATATTCCAAGCTATGATCATTAGTGATACGATCATTCGAACCTCGGATAGATTTAATTGAATCAGTAACACAAACATTCATTAACCATTTCACTGTGATATGCAACAGCTCACATCCGAATCGCTTTACAAAACACTTAAAAACACTCACATGAAAAGAAGGCGATTAAAAGAGTAGATATTCCTATCTCTAGCTAGTGTAGTCTTCAGAGCAAGCTGTAGAAAAAAATGTTTCACAGTGGTCAGCGGATCAAGAAAGTGTTGAATAACACTGAATAAGTTAAACATTATAATTAAAACCGAGACATCACACAACTATCACCAACACATACACAAAAATTGCCTGTATTACTGTAACCACCATCCGCGTCACTTGACCTAATCCCAGGCCGCTGCAGACTCACCCCGTGTAGCAACAGTCCTACTCCACTGAAGGTGAACAGTCCACCAGTGTCGCAGCAATAACTTTTCCACGTGAATTTAAAGTAGTCTTCATTCCAGAGAGAGATAAGCATGAAAAATGGCAAGGTCAATTATAAAAGACAATTGACGCCATCGGCAGCACAGAGGGAGAGCGATTCATCGTGGAGGAACAGTTACGCCGCGATGAAAAAAGTGGGCCATCGTATTTTGAGTTCCCTCTTTCGTTCTGGCCACTCGTTGATAGGCATAAAGGAAGAGCTAATCGCCACACATACCTTCACACCAGGTGCGCCTCAGCTACCGACTGTCCGTGCGTCACCTCAGCAGGGAAGAACGTGAGATTTAGGCTTGGTCTGTTTTAGGGTTTAGGTCTGTTTTCAAAGGCCACGGAGATGATTACTTGCTACGGATGTTTTCTTTTACCTATTGATGGTGTAGAATGTTGCCTTCTTTATTACTAGAATAATGTACATATACACGCTTGAAAACACCAATTACTTCCACAAAGATGATTACTTCCCCTGGATATTTTCTTTTACTTATTGATTGTGTAGAATGTTTCTTGAATTATCACCAGAATCATGTACACACTTGAATACACCAGTAGCTTACTATGGTCTGCTTAAAATGATTCCCCCCAAAAAAAGGCGAAGAAATGTCTGGGAAAAGGTCGTGAGGGACACGCAATATTAGCAGTGTGAAAAGAGACTGTCGAGTGTTGCAAGATGCGCGCTGTGTCATCTTGTGGAAGAAAAACACGATACAGAAAGAATAGAAAATCAAATTCGAGGAAAAAAAAAAAAAGCTTTCCGTGCCACTCAGTCTATGCACCGACAAAGGACGAGGTGAGCCTTGCACAACGGCATGGACCGTCACGTCTCAGCAAAAATTATGTGCTGCACCTGCCACGCAAAAGAATATTGGTGTAGAATCACGATGTAACGCACTTCCAGTTTTCATGCTGACAATATTGACACAGGACTGGACGTAGGCAGAAACTCAGAAAAAAAAAAATAAATAAATAAATAAAAAGAATAAATAACCATACCGTTCATCATATTATTGTCCAAGATGAAATCGGGGGGAGCAATTCCACTGTGAATATTGAGCAGTGGATTTAGCAGCACAGCACACAGCGATATGGTAATGATGGAGTAAAGAAGTGATGGCAGAAAATACATCGTGTCCTTGGAGAATATTGCATAACAAGTCGTCCACCGGAAGATTAAAAAAAATAATTTCCAGCATTATGATTGTAAACTTTTGAGAAATACTAATATTAGTTTTTCAAATTGTCTTCCGTCAATAGCTTTATCTGAGTCTGTACGAGGAATGCCAGCAAGGCTATGATGGCTGTGATAAATAGTGTTTCCAGCATTCTGCTTGTAACCTTTTGAGAAACACTACCAGTACGTCTTTATCATCCTGTCTTCTATCAATACCTTCATGAGGGATACCAACAAGGTAACGAAGAGTTACATGAAATGGCGTTTCAAAAAATTCCATCGTGAACTTATATGAATCACTGCTTTTTCGACTACCCTCTATCATGTAATCATATCTGTACAGGTGCGCTGCAAAGAATATGAGGAATATCAGTAATGTCATGTTTACTGTTAAACAGGGAGCACCAGCAGTGATACCAAAGTCCGTGTTCCAAACAGAAGCAGTTTTATCTTCTATAAAAAAAAAAAAAAAATGAAAGGATGAAAAAGGACAAACTGATACTTTGATCGACAAGGCGTGTCGATAGAAGGGAGAAAACACGGTGCAGCAATATTTAAACCTTCCATCTGCCCTCAAATCAAACCTTCACTGATTTCATGCCATAATGCTTGCCTCACTAAGCAGGTGGCAGCAGGAAGCGGCTGGGATGACGCTATGGTAAAACTGCACGAGACATAATTGAGTTGACTGACACCTGGAACTTTTGCCCTCATAGTTATAACAACACATGAGTTTCCTCCTCCTCCTCCCACACACACACACTTAAAACACACAAACAAACAAACAAACATACAGAGGCATGTTATAGGGAAAAAAAATCTTATTCAGGACTAGCAAGACGAGAGAGAGAGAGAGAGAGAGAGAGAGAGAGAGAGAGAGAGAGAGAGAGAGAGAGAGAGAGAGAGAGAGAGAGAGAGATGGGAGGGACAGATAGACACGTGTTGATAGATAAAATATAGACAGGCAGGCAGGTAGGCAGGAAGACAGACAGACAGACAGACAGACAGACAGACAAGCAGGCAGACAAGACAAGCAAGAGATTCATAGATAGAAAGATGGACACATATAAACATGCTCAAACAAACAGACAAGGCAGGCAGAGCAGGCGGACAATTACACAAACAGGCACATCAGTATTATTTCCCCTTTCATAAAATTGTGTCTCTAGTGAAAGACAAGTTAAAAATAAACAAGTGTAGTACTAATTATGTTTCTCGTAGGTCATTAAGTTGCATTTATTGGCGGCACGGAATGAGGGAAGTAATTTTTGCAGCAGCAGTGTGTGCAGGCAATGGAGCAGCGGGACGTGTCATGGCGGTGAAAGGCATCTGTTGCACGCCACATGGAGCTTCCCACACCGACTGAATGCTAGCGACGAGCAAAGCGAGAGGGTTTGCTTGGATATTTCAGAGATTTCGAGCAGATATCAAGGTATATAAATGTCTAGTAAAAGCAAGGTAAGATATCCAGCAAGTTGTGTGTTTGTTATTGGTTTTAACAGGGAAAAACTTGGCAAATTATATTCTTCTTGAGACGCACATGTCTTACTCTTAGGTTGTATTCCTGTCACTAAAAACAAGCTAAGGAGACCACTGCTTGACATCTTCATTGTGTCTATATATCCTCAAGGGAAAGATGAGCATCCATTGTATATATTCATAACGTGCAAGTGCTCAAAGAATGCATGACAGTGTTGTCAAGGCTGTGGTTTGCTGCAGTAACTGTGACCCAATATTACATTAGTTTTGCCATTATTTGTTGTTTATAATCCGGATTTGATGTTAAACGTTTTACTATCACGAAAATTTTTGTTATGAATTACACGTTTCAGAAAATCTTATTAATTATGAAAACAAGATAGGAGAAAAGAAAATGTTTTAGTGTTTTACAGGCATCCGAGAATAGCAAGAAAAATATGTTTTGTCCTCATGTCTATAGTGGAGTAGCATGACTATATTTTGGGGACATTCTCTTATGTCTGTAAAATACTATCACTTTTTTTTATAATGTGAAGAAAATTTTCTCCAAGAACAACGAAATATTTATCAAAGGCTCGATTATAAACAAAGGTGATCTCAATATTTTGTATGGCTCATAATCGTGTTCTTTTTACGGTTGTGTGATTCTCGCTTTATAATTTCTCCAAAATATAAACGTTTTCTAAGGTTTAGATTCTGCAGTTTTTTTTTTTTTTTTTTCTTTCAGTGTATTCCGTGTGCGTCATCCACTGATACTGCTCGCTATTATTTCATCATGGCATTCACGAGGCTGCAAACATTGTATATCTCAACCTATTTTTAACCCCGATAATACTTTTTTTTTTTTGACTGACACTGTTGTGTGTGTGTGTGTGTGTGTGTGTGTGTACGTGTGTGTGTGTGTGTGTGTGTGTGTGTGTGTGTGTGTGTGTGTGTGTGTGTGTGTGTGTGTGTGTGTGTGTGTGTGTGTGTGTGTGTGTGTGTGTCTGTGTTACATCTCCAGCACTCTTCAATGCCTCCTTCTTTGCCTTCTGCAGTTGCACTAGCTTCTTCATGTTAAACTTTCAAACCCATATTTTTTTTGTCCTTGCGTTCCTATTCCTCAACAAATCTACATATCACTACGTCACTTTCCTGGCACATGCATGTGGGCGGGCACTTCGAAAATAAAACACTGCAGCCCACGTTTCCAGCTCACCCGGCACCTGGCGAGCAGCAGTGCGGGTGAGGGCTGCCTCTGGTCATTTCAAACACTACGGGGCCACGTCTCGATAGTGGGCACAGCAGACGCCACTTCCGCGCAGCATTTTATCAATACGCCACAACACAGCAGAGGCTGGTCTCCGTGACGGTGCTTCAAGGGTATTCATTGTTTTTTTTTTCATTTTCTTCCAATTCGGTGCATTCAATTTGCACCTGCACAATATTCCATAACGGAGTGAAAGGGAGTCACCAAAACCTGCCTTTGGGCGAGAAGAGATTAATACACTACTATTATATACGTGTTCTTGTATTATATATGATGCTGAAGAGGAATAATCCTCCTCGGCGGTAAATGATTAACTAAGATCAAAATGACGTGTAGTAAAGGAGAAATACCAGGCTAGATCCTCTACCTCAAGAACTTCACGTTGTCAGCGGTAATGTAGGCGAGATGAAACTTATACGTGCAGAGGACACGATTCCCTTCAAGGAAGAGAAGTAGTCCGGTTAATTAGATATGTCCTTCTATGAGACAGACATTTGTGACGTCTCTGGCACGTTTGTAATACAGAGGAAAGTATGTAAGAGGCAATACATTCAGCAGTTTTCCTCAGTCGTAAGTGTCCTGATCTGGTGACAGTCTTCCTACAAAACCTGACACCTGATAGGCTCTAGGCAGATTAAAACATTTAAGACTGAAGGGAAAAACGTTGAACACAATGGACGTGAATGCTGGGGCTTACTTCACTATGGACCATGACTTGACGTTTGGAAGAGAGGAAAGCTTTGAAGAGTTACAAAGGCTGAGTATGGAGTCTTGGCTCATCACAGGATTTAAGGCTGAGGGAAAAACGCTAAATACAGTGATGGGTGTTGCAGGTTAATGGATTTCTGGTGTTGGCACTGTTTTTTTTCCATTGCTTTGCCGCCATGATTCGCGCCAAGGAACATTCACGCTTCAATTTTTCTGCATCGTGTTGGAAGAGGGCGAAGTGCGGCCTGTGCTGGTTTTTGTTGTGCTTGGGTGTCTGCTGGATGGCGGTGCTCTTCATGTTACTGCTTCATCTCTTTCACTGCAAGACTTTTTTGTTTTTTTTGCTTCGACTCTTTTAGTGCTAAACATTTTTGTCTACTTTTAATTCCCTTCCTGCTACATTTTTTCTCTCTACTTCAACTCCTTCAATACAAGACTTTTTTTATCTCTCTCTGCTGCAACTCTTTCACTGCTGGATGATCTTTTTTTTCTGCTTTACCTCTTTCAATGCCAGACAATTTTTATTTTCGCTTCAACTTTTTCACTGCAAGATTTTTTTGTTTTTGCCTCAACTTCTTTTATTGATTGCTAGACAATTTCCTTCTCTGTTTCAAATCTTTCAGCTGCTAGACATGTTTTTACTGCTTCAACTCTTTCACTGCCAGACTATTATTTCTTCATCACCTACATTTTTATAACAATTACTTAGGACATAAGAACACAATGGAAGCAGCAGGGAGCCAGTAGGCCTACACGTTGCAGTCCCGTAAGTACACCCGCCTATCATTCTTATTCACAATTTAATCATATCTCCTTTAAAGCTCCCTATTGACTATTTTGCACTGCACTCGCTTAAATAATTCGGCATGCTAGAAAATATATCAACTTTCTATTCTCGCTTTTTTTTTTTTTTTTTTTGAATGTTAACAAAGGAAGGCTGTAGCAACAAAAGGGTTATTTTTTTTTAAGAGTAGGTAACTTTATTTTACGTGGAGGGAAGAGAGAGAGAGAGAGAGAGAGAGAGAGAGAGAGAGAGAGAGAGAGAGAGAGAGAGAGAGAGAGAGAGAGAGAGATGGCGGAAATGCGATTAGGAAGAGAAGAAAAGATAGGACTGACTGATTGAAAAGACGGAAAAAAGAGGGGAAACGAGAACAAAGGAGAGGAAAGGAGAGAACAGAGCAGATCAGAAAACAGAAAAGCCGAAGTAAAGCGAGGCAAGGCAAGACGAGGCGAGACAAGGAGAGGAAGGGAGAGAAAGGGAGAGGAGATTAAAGGGTGGGCAAAGGTAAAGGAGAGTAAGGGACAGGGAGGAGAAGAAGAAGGGAGGGAGGGTGATATATACAAATTTCATTGGAATGTATTATAATAACAGAAAAAATGGCCAGGAAAGGAAAACTAAAAAATATAATCATGGTGGAATCAATTTAAAAATATAAAACAAAATTACGAAAGGAGAAAAACTGTCTGCGACCAGTAATAAAATAAAAGCAACGAAATTGATAAAGCGAAAGAGAAAAAAAAAAGAAAGTTGAAAAAAGATAAGAAATAAGTCAGTTAAGATCGAGAATGTTACAAATGGGAGGCATAAGAAAAAGACGAGAAACGAAATGAAAATAAAAAAATACAAATGAGAAAGAAGGAAAAAATGAATAACTGAATGGAAAAAGAAAATACTGGACGTCAAATAGAGAAGAGAACACTAAATAAATGAGGTACGAGAAAAAAAAAATTCCTGGAGGAGGAGGAGGAGGAGGAGGAGGAGGAGGGGGAGGAATGGCGGAAAGTGGAGGAGGAAGAGGGAGAAGAACGAGGAGGAGAGAGAAGATATAAGAGGAGGAGGACGGCAAGGAGGAGAAAGAGAAGGAAACGAAGGACGGCAAGAGAAAGGAGAGAAAAAAAGAGCATGAGAAGCAAGCGTGGAAGGAAGGAGTAAAAAAAAAAAAGATGGAGGAGGGGAAGGAAGAACACCACGAGTAAGGAAGGGAAAGAAGGGAGAATTGAGGGATTCTCGACTCTTGTCAGGAGTGTCTCGTGTATCACTGCCTCTTTTAATCGAATGAGGACGAGACGAGGCGACGCGGCACAGGAGAGATGGTAGTAGCGGCGCCCCTCATCCCCTGAACCCATCCATCCATTTCCAACTCAAGATACAGAAACAGTAATCAAAATAGTGCCTTTTCCTGGGTGAGAAGAAATAGTGAAGTTCTCTTATTACTTCCGAGCCAACCCAGATCTGCCCCCTCTCTTCTTACAGCCATTTGAGTCCAACTTAGCGCCGCTGGAATCATTGCCTAGTGAGTATTAGGCCAGCTTCCCCATGCATGTTATTCTTGCAAGGAAGTGCCCGTGTGCGCCCTCACAGGCAGGAGACGTGTGCGATCAACTCCTGGGCTGAGAGAGAGAGAGAGAGAGAGAGAGAGAGAGAGAGAGAGAGAGAGAGAGAGAGAGAGAGAGTCAAAGGCCTAGATAAACATACATCAAACGTTCAAGCACAGAAATTTAGGCTGGCAAGATTTAAAACTTGATCTATTGTTTCTGAAAATAAATATTCCTTGATCGTCAAGAGACGGGCATCTGTTACTCTGCACCAGAGTCTTGTCCCTTGAACAATTCACCTGTCACTGGCTTCCCGAGGCAATGCATTATTACAAGGCATCTTCTCTTTGCGTCACATTAGAGCTTCTCTTACTTTTGTTTGACTCAGATCCAATTACTTAAGGGTTTCTTCAGACAAAGAGCCTGTATCCGTAAGAAATATTGAACGCTGTTTTCGCAGTTTCACAATGGAGGTTTCTGATTGATAACAAATAGTAATTGTGAAAAGTGTGGAAACTTTTCTTTCAGTACAGAGTGTCAAGGAAGCTTTCTATAATTTCGTTATGCCTTACTAGTAATTCATTTCTCAGTCCATCTGAAAAATGAATGTACGTCCCCTGCTAGCACGAGCACGAGTCATGAATAACTTTGTAAGTAATGACTGGCTGTGTAGTGCTCCACCAAAACTAAATAAAATGTTGTGGCGGAATTCAGAGAATGGCATTAAAGGAAATGAGGTGCAGAAAGATGGTTTCATGTTACCCTCAAGCTGTTTTTGTTATATATTTTTGTTCATTAGAATCGTGTACCTTTACTTCAGTAAGAAGTCTTTTACAATCATTGGCGTCAGTGGATTGATCGTCAAAACGTGTTGACTTCATAAGAAGACGCAAATGTAAGTCTATCAAGCACTGCCTTATAAGGATGAACACCTAACTGTAATAGCACCAGGTGAGTGAAAAGCCGCGATATCGAGTTCTCAGGTAGCCAGGTAGCGAGGAGCCGTGTGGTGGTCTGTTCCCTTTGGTGTTGTTGAGAAAAGGGAGAAAAAAAAAAAGAACACGAAGAACGTAAGAAAAGGAGTAAGATAACGAATCGAGACAGGAAATTAGAGGAGCAACAGGAGGAAATAAAGATGTGAAAGAGGAAATTTACATATTCTGCTCCATCCACCACCTCCCATTTTCTTCCTATTCCTCTTTTGGTAGGACGTGAGGAAAACGATGGTGGAGGTAGTACAGAACAAAAAGACACACTCCTAGCCCTCATGACACACGAGGAGGATGGAGCAACGGATCAAGGCTATAAATGTATTACATGCTGCACTGTGTCCTGTTTCCTAGACTACTCCTCAGGGCACATGTATGCCTGTGAACTGTTTTTAAGTCTTAGAGGAAGTGGCAGTATACGTAGATGTGATACAGTTGACTGTAATCCCAAGCATTGCATCATTTTATCCCTGATATTTAACAGGCTCTACTGAAAGTTATTCGTGTTTTTGATGAGTGTTTTCATAGTTGTAGTGATAATTTAGCAAGAATTTTTCTTTAATGTAATAATAATAATAATAATAATAATAATAATAACAATAATAATAATAATAATAATAATAATAATAATAATAATAATAATAATAATAATGATACAACTTTAATTCATTTCACAGCTGGGAAACAATTTAGGTCGTTCACTGCTACCAATCTTTGCTAATGTCTCTTTAATGATGGCGGCCATTCATTTGTAAGCCACGTCAACTCATTCATGTTAGAAAATCGTTGCATTTTCCTTTAATATATGAAAGTACATGTTTTTTATGGATGAAAATGTTTTGATTTTATTCATAATTCACAATGCATCACGTACACAGACTTAACTGTCTGAGACCGCACACTATCACGCACACCATTAAGAGGAACACCGCCGTCTGAAACAGGAAGAAGAAACGACCTCATCAAAAGTAAACAGAAAGAGGAAAACAGAAGACCCAGACAGTAAGCAGAACACGTCAAGGAGTGCCCATATGAAGGCTGCACTCCCACCCAACAACTCAACTCACCTTCTTAAACGACTGACTGCCTGGCTCAACGTTCCTGCTTGTCAAATGTGCATTCATTTTACACCATATATATATATATATATATATATATATATATATATATATATATATATATATATATATATATATATATATATATATATATATATATATATATATATATATATCCCCACAAGGAAAACATACGAATAACTACCGTAACATCAGCCAAGCCAGTCGATCCTACCACACTTACTTATCATTGTTATCACTATTAATGATTTATTATAGCGGTAGACTTCAAAATAGGATAGTCTTGAATTTGACAAATAGACGTGCAAGCTGACTGTTGCAATTCACGGCAACCTCCATGCCTCACCACTTCTACGAGCAAACTAACAGACTGAATACCAAATGACACCAAATAACTTGCATATCAGTAATTATACATCATCACTAGCAACACAAGATACTTCATGGGCGACCCCCCCCCCCACCGCTCTCTCTCTCTCTCTCTCTCTCTCTCTCTCTCTCTCTCTCTCTCTCTCTCTCTCTCTCTCTCTCTCTCTCTCTCTCTCTCTCTCTCTCTCTCTCTCTCTCCAAACAAAGACTAGACCTGTACAAAGACCAAAACACCAGTGCAACATCCCCGTGCTGCCTATAATAGGCAAACCGACACCGTGCACCAAACGTTAACAAAAAACAGCAGCAGCAGCAGCACCATCAAGCAGACATGACACACAACATGAAAGAAAACGGGGAAAGCACTGACAAAGAGAATGACAGACGCATCCCACTTCAAGGTCTCGTCAGCTGTGTCAAAAGAGAGAAAAACAGCGGAGGGGGGTAAAAGACAAAAGCCATACCTGACATGCTGAAGGACTTTGAGGAGGATAGGGGAGAGGGGACGCCGCAAGTGAAGGCACAAGGGGCACTGGGGCCGCTGGTGGGCGCTGGCTGGCGGCCTTCCAAACTATATATCTTGATCGGCTTGTCTGGGAGGGAGAGGAAAAAAAGGACGAGAATTCTTTTAGTTATCCTTCGTCTTTCCCTGACTAGTGACACCTGAGGCCACGATAATGTGCCCCGCGGGTGTCGCTAATGGTGTGGTGGTGGTGGTGTGTGAATGTAAGTGTGGTGGTGGTGGTGGTGGTGGTGTTATCAAAGGTGTGGTAGTGTTGGTGGTGTGGTGCAAATGGTTACTGGTGTCGCAGTGTTGTTATATATGAAATGTTATAACACACTTAAATAGCAGAGGTAGTGCCTTACTGCTTTTATTTAAAGGGATGGAATAAAACATTACAAGCATGACTGCAAACTAGCAAAAAATACAAAAGTGTTAAGTGCACAGACATTACACAGTCTCAAGAGATGGCTGGATAAATTGATGGATAATGATGACAGATGGCCTGGCCTGGTGGCGGAGAGCTGTCAGAAATATTGATCTCATATGTACAGTGAAAAACATATCTAGAGAAAAAGATGTTATGTGGTAAGCAGTAGTTGTGTTCTTCTTCATCAATATTGTGTGAGTTTTAAATGTGACAATGAAGCCACGTGTTGGGAAGTCCAGTTAGCAAGAATCGGCTTTAAGTTGAGACCCTAAATCTCTATTTCAGCACTTCATCCACCATCCGAACTCCATTCCAAAACTGAAATTACAATGCGCTTTAAGTCCTGCATCAATGTAAGGTGGAAGTGTTGAGCCAAGGCACTGCAGGATGAAGGAGAGATAGAGCAGTGAGTTATGAGCCAAGACGTGAGATAAGTCGCTGTCTTGAATTTAAAACCTATCGGCGGATGAATATTATGTCTTTTCAACAACAAAAGCCCTTTACTGTATATATTTAGGAAATTTTACATAGCAATTTTCTTCTTCTACAGCTTTATTTCCTATAGATACGAAAATAGATCAGCAAGTGGGAATTATACACATGCTGCATCCAACTTTATTTCACGGTTTCATTTTCCAATACGCCAATAGGGGGAGATAAACGTGTGGTGGCAAATTATGTTAGGGAGAGTGTATGGGTGTTGCAGTGTGATAAGACCACCATTAATACTCATGTACACACACACACACACACACACACACACACACACACACACAAATGCATCCATCCATCCCTCTTCCTTTCCCCCCCTCTTCACGCAAACACACCCATCCACCCACCAACCAATACACACACACACACACACACACACACACACACACACACACACACATCCCATCGTCCCTCACGCGTTTTTTAGACAAAAGATTCACAATTCAAAGCCATTTTATTCACCTGTGTAGTTACTTTCAACGATATTCACACTAACACATATACAGACAAGCTCTTCAACAGTGCTTCCATCAGTCAGTGCGCCTCCCTTCCCTCATGACCGCCTGTGTGATTCACTGCAATGTTTAAATCGGTGGTTTGTTTCGGGTTCATTAGGTTAATTCCTTTTTCAATTGTTTGTATTGGAATTTTTATCCGGTAGATAGAATTTGGTGGTGGTGGTGTGGTTGTGGTGGTGAGAGAGAGAGAGAGAGAGAGAGAGAGAGAGAGAGAGAGAGAGAGAGAGAGAGAGAGAGAGAGAGTATAGGCAGGCAGGGAGACACAGACAGACGAATAGATTGACAGATAGATAGTTAAACAGACGGACAGACAAACAGACAGACAGACAGACAGACAGGCAGACAGACAGGCAAAGTCGGTGATCTGCTTGTCCCCAGTGGTCTCATTTTTATATCTATGGCATGAATTGTGATAATCTAGCACGACCTTTCGTTGTCAGTTATGAAAAGCGTTACATAATATCATCAGAGGCTGAGAGACTGCTACTTTAATTGTCGTTATTGTGTTATTACAGTTACGTTGTTATATCAGGTAATGAGTGGTGAAAAAAAAGCACAGGATGGTACAAGATATATATATTTCTGTAACGTCCTCATTGTCGAACCGTTACAGAAATAAAGATCTGCTGCTTAATCCTGCATTTTCTCACCACAAAAATCTACTCACCACACTTAATAAATCAAGATAAACACCCTTAACATAACTGTAATATTTTGAGTCCACATGAAGCTTCCTTATAAGACCCAAACCACACACACACACACACACACACCACATAACAAAAAAAAACTTTCCCCTTTCCCATTTCCCAAGCAAACGCAGAATCTCTACTTGGAATTGTCGAGAAAATATTCCCCCCGAAGATACGAGGCGGCAGAACAGATCCGCATGAAAAAGAGAGAACATGAATTTCCTTGAGGCATAGTTTGCTCGCCACATCGGGATTAGATAGTTCCCAAGTGCCGGTCCCCGATATCAGGAAGAATGGGAGCAGAAGGAGGAGGAAGAGGAGGAGGAGGAGAAAAAAAAAGGAAAAAATGAAATAACGGAAGAAAAAGAAAGGAAATTAAGAAACAAGAAAAGAAGGTGGACAGTTATAATTTACACACACAAAGAGAGAGAGAGAGAGAGAGAGAGAGAGAGAGAGAGAGAGAGAGAGAGAGAGAGAGAGAGAGAGAGAGAGAGAGAGAGAGAGAGAGAGAGAAGGTCTAAAAATAGTCAATATAACCACAGAAAGTAAATCCTCTTTTCTGGACATTGATACGGAATAGCTGCAAGTGATTCACCAGGAAAGAGACATCAGAAGACCTGAAAAGAACCGACCAACATATTCACTATCTCTGCTACACAAGTATTTCACAAACTATTCTCTAATAGGGTTACTGCAACGCTTGATCTCACTCCTTCCTGCGACTCCCGTTAAGGGTCGCCACACCAGACCACCAGTCACCATTTCACTGTCTTCTTCGTTTTCTGTTGCAATAATTCAACACAGCACACAGGATTCAGGAGGCGTTGTGCAGCTCACGGAATCCATGCGAAATATTTCGAATAAATAAATCCACAATGCATGGCTTTAGCTGAACAAGGAAAATATCCTCACCATATATACACCTTCGGAGTGACTGAAACATTGGGGAGAATTGAGGTTAGGGGACATGTGAATGTACTGGAAGACTCATACGAGGTACAAAGTAGTATGTCGAATAAATGAATCCACAATGCATGACTTCCACTGATCAAAAAATGCCCCCGATTCTGTAAAAATCTTAGCAGTTATTGAAGCAATGAGAAGAAGAGGAATAGAGGAGACATGTCAAAGTATTGCAAGTCTGATACAGGACACACACACACACACACACACACACACACAACACCAAGACCTGCTTCCCCGCGACGCACCGCCGCCGCGACGAGCCCTACATGCATGTAACAAGCTGGTCCCCATCAGAGCCGGCACTGACCGTTACAAGCACATCGCCGTCCCACTCTAGTCAGGCTGTTTAATAACCACTCATGTTACTTCTATTCTTGTTTGTCATTCTAATTAACTATCTTTTTACATTGTTTTAATTTCTCTGTTCTTAATTTTACCCTTTTACCTTTCACTTTTATAGTCTGCCTCATAATTTGCCTCTGGTTTGGTGGTATTCTCATTGTTTTTAAGGTTTTCTTTCTACCAACAAGGTATATTTTCAGCCTTTGGCTGCATATATATATATATATATATATATATATATATATATATATATATATATATATATATATATATATATATATATATATATATATATATATATATATATATATATATATATATATATATATATATATATATATATATATATATATATATATATATTAGGATGGGCATCGGCCAAGGGCAACAAAACTTCAATAAAAAAAAGGGCCCACTGAGTCGAAAGCGTTATTAAAAAATTACAGAATAAGTGTCTTGAAACCTCCCTCTTGAAAGAGTTCAAGTCATAGGATGGTGGAAATACAGAAGCAGGCAGGGAATTCCTGAGTTTATCAGAGAAAGGGATGAATGAATGAGAATACTGGTTAACTTTGCTTTAATGAGGTGGACAGAAAAGGGGTGAGTGAATGAAGAAAGTCTTGTGCAGTGAGATCGAGGGAGGAGGGAAGGTTAGCAAGAGCAATTGGCATGAAAATAGCTGTAGAAGATAGCAAGATATGCAACACTGCGGCGATAAGAAAGAGGCTGAAAACAGTCAGTTAGAGGAGAGGAGTTGGCAAGACGAAAAGCTTTTGACTCCACCCTGTCTAAAAGAGCCGTATGAGTGGGACCGCCCCTCCCCCCCACACACATACATGTGAAGCATACTCCTTACATGGACGGATAGGGACCTGTATAGAGTTAGCAGTTGTGGGGTGGGGGGTGAGAAAACTGGCGGAGACGACTCAGAAAGCTTGACTTCATAGAAGTTGTTTTAGCTAGAGGTGAGATGTTAAGTTTCCAGTTTTGATTACAAAGATAGATCGAGGATGTTCAGTATAGAAGAGGGCGACAGTTGAGTGTCATTGAAGAAGAGAGGATAGTTGTCTGGAAGGTTGTGTCGAGTTGATAGATGGAGAGAAAAAAAAAAAGTCATTGAACAATACTAAGTTTGTTCTGCCCCAATCAGAAATTTTAGAGAGTCGGAGTCAGAAGTCAGGCGTTCTGTGGCTTCCTTGCATCTGTCAATAGCATCTACCAATCAACTGTTGATAATTAATAATGATAATAATAATAATAATAATAATAATAATAATAATAATAATAATAATAATAATAATAATAATAATAATAATAATAATAATAATAATAAATTATTATTATTATTATTATTATTATTATTATTATTACACACACAAAAAAAAATGTAACAAAGCTACACTAAATGTACTTGCAAAACTAAAACCGTAAAATTAGAGAAGAACGGAGCAGGTAAGTGCAAAGTAGTTCACCTGCGTCCACGTCTCCCTCTCTTCGTAATCCAGGTGATAATGTACGTCAATCACCTGCATTATGTATTATGTATTTATAATGTACGTCAATCACCTGCATTATGTATTGATTTCAGGCAAACACGGTTTTTTTTATTTAACCCCCCTTAACTTTACCATGGCGACTATGTTGTTCTCTTCCGGGATTAACGAAATCCGTCTTCCTGCACTGCTTTTGTCTTAACACCCAATATGAATTAATATATATATATATATATATATATATATATATATATATATATATATATATATATATATATATATATATATATATATATATATATATATATATATATATATATAAACCATTGGGGACTATCCTCTCAAAGTCTGGGTCCTTATCTCGACTATTTTTAACTCTGTATTGAAAGTTTTGTATTTTCGAAGTTGCTCTCATTGTTCTTGTGGTAATTCATCTGATTGATCTGATTGGGCAGTCTTGAGGTTCTTCAGAAAGCTTTTATGATTAAAGTTGTAGCTTAATAAGGATTGTGCACTATCACTGGGAACAGTCACCATACGATCATCACAGAAGCATCTGGCAATGGTCTAAATAGTAGAAAAATGTGTCTATTTCTTTCTGCATCATGACATCAGCTTGATTTACACCGAAAATCATTATAAATAATTATTCTCAAAGGTTCACAATAAGATTAGTGACAATGGAGTTAAAATATGCAATCTAGTTATTCATCTATTAGTTTTCTTTACTTACCCTAATTAAGAATAGGTAATTTTTGGAGGAAGTGGGATTCTTTTATATCACAATAAGAAGAAATCGGTTCTAAAATAATGGAATGTGACTGGAACGGACTCATTAATCCGACAGTTTGTAATGGTATGAATTGTTACATTATAGTTTACTCTCTCTTTCCTTCTTTCCTCGCGTACAGCGTGGGACCCAGGCTGAGGTCACCTGGGTTTCCATAAAAATTTTAATTTCTTTTTCCTTCTTCCGTAGCTGCGCTGTAAAAACCACCCTTAGTTCAGCATCGTTTTCACGGTTTAGTATGGGAAGCGAGTTGTAGCCGTACATAAATGTATATTACTCTAACTTTTGGTGACAGAATACATGTATACTGTATCATGATGGAGGGGGATGGAGGGGGGAGGATGTATCAAGGGGAAGAGAAGAAAACCAAAGCGAAGGGATGACTTGAAGGAAAACATGGGAGTGATGGGTATAAATTCAAATCAGTTTATTTTCCACAATGTGATCGTTATGACACTTGTTGGTAGACGTAGAACTGAGGTTACAAATATAACATTAAAAACTAATAATAAAACGTTAATAAAAATTCAAGCAATACTAATAATGAAACTTTACTGAAATCAAATCAAGACCCAGGCATAAAAGGGAACAGAAGAGATAGACACACGTGCTCCGCTCTGGTGGCTCCTAAAAGAAATGGCCCAAAGAAGGTAAGAATGATTTCTACGTTGTCTTCTGCAATGTGAGGAAGGAAGAGTTATGTGAGGCAAGTGCATGTATTAATGGTAACGTGTTGTCTTTTTTTATCGCTTATGTGCGAAGAAGGCTGTCCACAAGAAAAAAAAACCTGAGAACATAAGGGAAGCTGCAGGAAGCAATAAGGACAATCAAGGACAACAAATAAAAGAAAAGATCCTGTTAATTGCTGACAAAAATAAAAAATAAAAAATACAAACGGGTTGCTCAGTTTTAGCTCCGCAGGAAGTCTTGATAATCCTTAAGCTTACGACTACTACCACTCCTCAGACTTAGTGAAATGGTTTGGTGGAAGTTTAAAATATAAATCTGAAAGGCACCACTGACAGAAAAAAGAAGTAACAGTAGTTCAAGTCTTTAAGTCCATCTTGATATATGTCTCAGTAAAACCGTGTACGTTTCTTTGTATAAAATAACGTCGTTGTAGAGAAAAAAATATATTGAGAGAGAGAGAGAGAGAGAGAGAGAGAGAGAGAGAGAGAGAGAGAGAGAGAGAGAGAGAGAGAGAGAGAGAGAGAGAGAGAGAGAGAGAGGTAATAACTGATATATCGGGAAAGCTATGGGTGTTAAGAACAGATGTCGTAATGAGACAGATGTGGCAGGTGCGTTAATGGAAAGGTGAACAGACGAGGCTACTTAAGGGGACTACAGGATGAGAGGATTACGGCACACGTAGTGAGGATTGGGTCTTTATTGGGTGTGCTGGTGAGACTCAGGGATAAGGGGAGCGTGTTGGTATGAGTGAGGCACTGAGGGGCTGGTGGTACTGGCAGCACTGTTTACGCGTATGTCCTCGTGACTTCCAGGTGTCGATGGCTGGTGATGGTGAAGAGTGCTGGTAGTTAGTGATTTTTCCTTAAAACAATTTTTTTTTCTGTATTTCTTTTTTTTATTGTTTCGTGTTTTAGAATTTTGCTAGTATTTATAATGGTAACGATGAAAATACAGTGAAGTAAAACATCACGTGTAGTCTAGTAACCATGTTGTTAATGCCGAGTCAGTAATGAATATTAAAAGATTAGACATGTTCATAAATGAGGGTGATAGGTGGAGACAGGGTGGTAAGTTTCATGCAGGGTGTTACGCCATCACTCCTCCAGCAAGGCAGGAGGCGAGGGTGGACTGTAAATGGCGCACAGACACAAAACTGAATGAACTCTATCTCTAGTTCGACACCCTCTCCAATCCTTGTTATTTTAGTAGGACTTTCAGGAGATAAGACAGCTAACGTGATTTTTAGTATAGTTGAATGTATAAAGAACACTTACACCTAATTCTGAACCTAATACAGGAATACAGCACGATCACCATTATTCGTGATTCACGCAGTCACGCCTACATTCGATATCACTAAAGCTCCATAAATTCAACTTTGTTAAAATATATTTCAGCCAATATTTATAATCCAGTCAGAATACGTACATAATATAATATCCTAAATAGCTAAAAAAAAAAAAAAAAGAAAAAAGAAAAAAAATTGCCAGACACTAACTACACTTGAGCAAACTTAGCATACGACACCTGTGAGGAAGTCCCGTCCTCGGTGTGTGGAGCACGACCCACATCACCACTTTCCACCAGTCCCGATCTGCTTCTGCCAGCCATCACCGTCAAGTGTACGAAGTAGACATCAGAGTTACCAATTCCCAAATTAAAACCACAAAATTAATTCCACAACCGCATTCCCTATTTCACACACAGCTATCGCTACACACACAATTGATTATTACATCTCTGTAAGGGCAGTTACCTGGTACACCCACAATTATAATTATAGTAACAATAAGTCATAAAGTAGTTCACTATCACACAGACGGCCGCAGTACCGTCATCGATGTTTCCCTAATCTTGCAGGTTTGCCAGATCAAAACCTTCCGTGAAACACTATTGTTTGGTAACACTGCAATCTAGAGCTTTCGGTGAACGGAATTCGGCGTCCCTAACATTTTCTATATGCGGGAATCTAAGCCTTTCCTTATTAATATGGACATCATAGTAAATTCTATGATGTCTTTATTAATTTATTTGAATGCATAAACACATAAGTAAACACATGATTAGCCGAATCCTTTGTTGTGGTAGCGGAGTAGTCGTATGTGTGCCCTCTGCACGCATGCGCGAATTTTGAAGGGATGAAGGCCTCCACACTCCTTGTAAGACCCTTCAGTGAAGATGAGAGAGTGGCTCTCTCTCTCATTAAAGGGAGGCAAGGACCTTGCCTGGCACACTGAACAACGCAATACCACGGTGGTTGTTGCAGTCCTGGCGGTCCCCTTTCCCTTTCCAGATAGGGACGACTAGCCCCCTCCTCCACTCAGGAGAAATGGTACCGGACTGCCATACGGCAATCAAGACAGCATGCAACCTGTGGATCATGGCAATAGGTGAAAAAGCATGCGAAATATACCAAAGCTTCCTACACAGCACAGGAGAATAATATTCATTTACTACTTCCCTCATGTACGAAATAAGGACGACAGAAGGCGAGGATGATGAGGAGGTGGACCAGGCATCAGCTGACGACATTGTTGGAACACGTGGTGGTGCCGCTTCTTCCGTGTGAAGAGCGTATAGCTTGAGATACCGAATATTTCGCAGTTCTTCTACTTCCACTTATAAATAAACAAAGTGTACCTCTCATTCTAATCACATAATTCTCGCTCTTACATTTTCTTTAACCGAACATACTTTACGCTGTAAATAAACGTGATACCCTTTGGGAAAACCATCTTATTTCTTCACTTCTACACTAAAGTCTTGTAAACATAGTTGTATCTTTAAATATTTCGTCATATACGGGTGGAGAGGGACTGAAATTCACGTGTTATACGCCAATGAAAATATACTAGCACTTCATTATACATAAATGACGATATAATCCCTATTTATGTCTCAAGGGAAAGGTCTAAGGGAGGTCTCGAGGTACCTTGGATCTGCTAAGTTTTAGATGTTGTGAGACGGGAATACCACCAAGAGACTGCCACATGTACGTAGGCCTGGCGGCTTCTTCTCAGTGATGGCATTTCCCAGTCGTCACACGGGAAACACTTCAGGTCTGGGCGAGCCACGCGCACTATTATCTTTAATTCAGAATTTTAATTTACCAAAAATATGCTTATTAGTAGATTCACTTATAAATCAAATAAATACAACACAATTCCGCTACGAGATACACACAGATTTATAAATATTTCATGTGTGTTTCATTTATGCCAACCATTTTTTTTTTTTCACTGGCAGTTGAGGATTACAAACTTTCACCCAACAAACGATTTTTTTTTTATCATATTGTATAAATCAAGAGCAGTAAAAATATTTCCATAGTGGGTAAAAGACAAATGTAAACAAAACAAGTCCACAAACATTTAGCGCTGCCTCTGAGTTTGCATCAGAAGGAAGGTGTTGCCTGAAGTGTGAATAATGAGTGTGCTAAATGGTTATATGAGTACATCATTAAAGCTAATACTGAGGCAGAATATTGTTGTTGTTGTTGTTGTTGTTGTTGTGCTGCTACTACTATCAGCAGTACGACTGCTGCTACTACTCCTGCTACTGCTATTACCACTCTTACTATACTGTCCTTATTTGTCTGCTCATTTGTCTGTCTGTCTGTCTATCTGTCTGTCTTTCTGTCTGTCTCTCTCAACACTGAAAACAATTACAACTACAATTTTCATTGAGGGTGTGATAACAAGTCCTACTTTTCGACCATCAGGGGAACACATCAGACAGACTCACGAGGCCTCAAGTAAAGCAATATGTATCTAATTGAATTCTCAAGTCGACTTCCTCCAGTGGCTGTATAAGATGTGTTAATCCCCAAATTCTGCCCATCTTAAAGGGAGGAGGTCACGATAACCTTACAAAATTAAGACGTGTATACTAATCACACAGACAGACAGACAGAGAGAGAGAGAGAGAGAGAGAGAGAGAGAGAGAGAGAGAGAGAGAGAGAGAGAGACAGAGACAGAGACAGAGAGAGAGAGAGAGAGAGAGAGAGAGAGAGAGAGAGAGAGAGAGAGAGAGAGAGATGAAAACTGATGTACGGGAGAACACAGTATTTCACATGAAAACATTCAGATCTACACAGAACTACACGAAACTTCACTCATTATGTAATGATAAGAATAATAAGAAAAAAATACGTTGAAAGTAAAGTTGCCACACTGACAAATTAGAATTGCGTAATGATAAATAAGACTGAGAGCTGTTGTGGCTCAGAGTCAATGTGATAAATTACTCCTTGTTTTGGTGTACATGCCTAATGATGATAACTGTGATCGGAGTTCTGAAATTTTTGGTGATGTCTTAAATGAATTGTCAGCTATGATAAATTTATATGACGGTTATGATATCATAATTGTGGGGGATTTTAATGTGGACTTCTATAGACAATCTCGTAATGGTGATCTTTTAAAACTGTTTTTGAATGAGTAAGATTTATTGTGTCCACCATTATCTTGTACTCACGCGACCTATACCTATGAGTCGGCACGAGGTAATAGATCTTGTATCGGTCATTTCATTGTTAATGAATCTGCCATTAGAGCTGGTGAATGTGTGTCAACTTTTATGGATGGCAACAATTTAACTGAACATTTACCTATATCTAGAACGTCTACTTTAACAGTAAATGTCTCTAATATAGAAAAATTCACACAGCCAAGCGTTGACTGGGAAAAAGCTTCGTCCCTAGATATTGAGAACTATAACTCACTGATTGATTTTCATTTAAGGCATTTAGATATGTCGGGTGTTCTGGCACCATGTCCTGATTACTCTTGTAAAACACACAGTAATATGATAATGAACACGCTCGAAAAGATACTGAAAATATTAAAGAAATGTGCTTATGTTGCTATACCTAGACAGCGCGTAAACGGAAAGAAAGGAATACCAGGATGGAATGAATACGTAAGACCATATAAGGACAAATCCATCTTCTGGCATGGAATTTGGAAAAATGCAGGTTGTCCGGCTAGTGGACAGCTCGCAGATTTAAGAAGGTTTAGTAGATCGGAATATCACTGGGCAGTTAAACAAGCTGAAAGGAATGCGGATGAGATCTTGAAGAAAAATACAGCTGTCACTCTTAGAAATAAATCATTCAAGATTTCTGGAAGATCATTAAAAAAAATGAAAGGAAGAAATATGTGGTCATCTGGTATAATTGATGGCCGATGTACTGACGAGGATATTGCTGATAGGCTTCGTGACTTATATGAGGAGCTCTATAGTAGTGTTACGGATGATGACTTACAAGAGGTGGGCAGTAAGGTGAACCACCTTGTTAATGAGCGATGTAATGCTGCCCATTGTATTTCTTCCCAGTGTCATTCTGTATCTGCAGTGATAACTGAAAAGGCTGTGAGAAGCCTCGTACCCAATAAAAAGGACGAAACATAACATTAGTAGCAGTCATTTTATAAATGGTACTAAACTATTATATACACAGCTAAGTCATATAATAACAGCAGTGTTGCAATACGGCAGCACAGATGCTCTTTTTAACAAAGCAGTTATTAAGCACATTCCCAAAAATTCTCTTAAATCTCGTGCTAACTCTTCTAATTATCGTGCTATCTCATTAAATTCAATTGTAAGTAAAATCATAGATCATGTATTAATTTTACTTATAAAAGATAATATGGTGACATCTCATCTGCAGTTTGCCTATAAGGAATCTTACTCTACCTCGCTGTGTTCTTATCTAGTTACAGAAACTATTCATTATTATCAAATGCGTGGATCTAATGTGTATATGCTGTTACTTGATGCCACTAAGGCATTTGATAAAGTGAAATATAGCAAGTTGTTTAACCTACTTATAGAAAGAGATATTTGTCCACCAATAGTTGGTTTGCTTCTCAATATGTATTTGATTAGTACTGCTGTTGTAAGTTGGAATGGTGTTAACTCTGATCAGTTTAAGCTTTGTAATGGTGTGAAGCAGGGGGGTGTAATGAGTCCTCTACTTTTCTCTATCTATATAAATCCTTTAATGCAGAATCTAATCAATAGTAAGGTTGGCTGTCATATGGGTGACATTTGCTGCAACGCGTTTGCTTATGCTGACGATATAGTTATTCTTAGCCCAACGTGTGAAGCTTTGAGGAGGATGGTCAAGATTTGTCAACAATATGCTTCCCAGTTCAGTTGAAGTTTTAATCCTAATAAATGTGTTTTAATTTTTTTTTTTTTCGGATTCAGATGTTTTTATGGACAGTGTATGTATGTATCAAGATGTACGGTCGCACTATACATAACGTTATGAGTGAAAAACACTTGGATCACCTAATATCATCTCGTGGTAGTCTAGTCAATCTTGAACCGGTTATGAGGGACATGAAAGTGAGAACTAATGCCATTATCCATCAGTTTTACTCTACCTCATGGCAATCTAAGGTGTTGTTGTTTAATAGCCATTGTACGTCGCTGTATGGTTGTCAGTTGTGGAATCTTGATGACCCAAAAATTGAGGAGTTGAGTGTGGCGTGGCGAGTGTGTTGCCGCGGACTGCTTGCTTTGCACCCTCGCACGCACTCTCACTTACT
>NW_026973697.1:830000-861920 GCF_035594125.1 Scylla paramamosain
ATGAGGAGAATATTGATGATAACCTCCTTGAAGATTGCTCTGAAGGCCAAGATGCTGAGCAAATTCTCCCTCGTGATGTTTGTGGCAGGGTAGAAGTTGCTGATAAGCTTGATACAGATGAAAGACCAACTGTATCACAAGGAAATGACACAGGCAGTGATCAACTAGAATTTACACGCAGCGTTGTAAGGTTCTTATTCTCTGAAGCACCTGCACGGAATCCTTCACTTGCAGGGCCAAGTGGTCACCATGTCCATATGAAAATGCAGATGGAACATGTGTCTGTCTCAAGCACAAAACAGGGAAGATGCCGGTACTGTAAGAAAAATACTAGGATGATGTGCTCAGGTTGTAATGTGCTCCTTCATACAGGATGCCTAAAAATGTATCATGAAGCATAGGTGTTTCATCTGAGTAGAAAGGTTAAAAAATTTTCAATATGCCGTTTTTCTTTCTGAAAACAAGGTCTTTATAATTATTTTCTTTAATTGTGTTACAGCATTCAAAGAAATATAATTTATGTTATTTTGTATTTTTGCATTATAAAGGAACAATAAATGTTAAAAAAAAAATCATTTGTCGTTCTCTATTTAATGGATGTTATCCTGGGATCCTGCCAATGTTCCCATTTGGGAACATGTCATATCTTGCAAATTAATTTATACTTCAATAAGTTTAGGTCATATATGACTTCAAGAACATCCCAAACCATCAAATTGAAAAAGGCAAGATGCTCATTTAATGATTAATATGGTTGGCACCAAATGGGTTAAACTGACACTGAGAATACTCCATGTTTTTAAATCTTTTACGAGATTTTACTAGAATTTCAAAAGATAAGAATAACAAAATTATTCTCATTTTAGCGCACGTTGTTTGAAGTTACGTGGAGCTGTACGACTAAAGAAAACAATAAACGAAAAAAAAAAAATCTAAAACCCTCGGGATATGAGAGATGGTAAAAGAGCCAAGCATGAAGTGAGCATCCTGACAGCGAGTGCATGAAAGGAGGAGGAAGCACATTAGCCCAGCTCGTCGGGTAGGCTGAGTGTACATGGCTTCACGAAGGGGAAGTCTTGCCTGACAAACTTGTTAAGTTTTTACAGTAAGGTGTACGAGGCAGTAGATAATGGTGAGAGTTATATCTTATATATGGACTTTAGTAAAGCATTTGACAAGGTACCCAATCAAAAGCTCCTGAGAAAGGTTAGGGCACACGGGATAGATGGGAAGGTGTTAGGCTGGATAGGGTCATGGCTTGGTAACAGGCGACAGAGAGTGGTAATAAACGGCTCAAACTCCGAGTGGGGTCATGTAATTAGTGGGGTGCCACAGGGATCAGTATTAGGGCCATTGTTATTTCTAGTATATATCAATGACTTGGATAGTGGAATTAGTAGTGATGTTAGTAAATTTGCGGATGACACAAAGATAGGTAGATTAATTAGGTCAGAATCGGATGCCATCGCCTTGCAGGCAGACTTAGAATGAATGAATGGACGGATAGATGGCAAATGCAATTTAATATCAATAAATGCAAAGTGCTTAGCGTAGGTAGAGAAACCCACACAATAGGTACACATTAAACAACCAAACTCTGGTAGGTACAGGGTACGAGAAAGATTTAGGAGTTATAGTTAGCTCTGAACTCCGTCTCGGGAAACAATGCATAGAAGCCAGAAACAAGGCAAATAGGGTACTAGGATTCATTTTTAGGAGTGTTAAAAGTAGAAGGCCGGAAGTAATATCAAAGTTATACTTGGTGCTGGTCAGACCTCATCTAGACTACGCTGTGCAGTTCTGGTCCCCACATTACAGGAAAGATATAGGTCTATTAGAATCAGTACAGAGAAGAATGACTAAAAGGATACAGGGGATGAGGAGTATTCCCTACGAGGCGAGGTTGAAGCTGTTAAATTTACATTCTCTAGAGAGACGTAGGTTAAGAGGGGACCTGATAGAAGTCTTTAAGTGGTATAAGGGTTATAACAAGGGAGATGTAAGCAAAATTCTTAGGACTGATCCCGGAAAGTTTTAAAGGTCTGGATTTTTAAAGGCTTCGAGTGCCTACCCGACCTATCCGAAATCGCCAGAATTATCTCTCACTCCATCTTTACCTTGACTCAGCACACCTGGAATCACCTCTAATACCAGATAATGTTGGGGGAGTAGGAAACACGATTATTTTATGTTACAAGCACATATATTAATACTAATAATTATTCACAAACAACATAAGGTAGTACACGTTACTACATGACGTTCTCGTCACTTCCCACAACACCACAACCCGTTTACACCTCCACCAGTCACTGAAATATTTCCCCTCAACCGCAGGAATTTACTCAGACGCCATTACCGCGTCCCCAGACAATAATTCCCGTATTTCACCTCCTCAAGCCTCACAGGAGATTACCATCATCACCAAAGATCACCCATAACACCATAACATCGTCCCCAAAATCACCAATACACCACAACACCAGCTTCCAAGGTCAACACCACCACCTCCACTCACAAAATGGCTGCCAGTTTGACCTATGACCCCTTCCAACAGCGTCACCGGCACAACTCAACAACCGAATTTCAGCGGACAAGAGTTCTTGGTACCACAAAAGACTCACTAACCTGATCCTGGATATCAAGGTTATACCGTCACACCACTAATACCTCCACAAACTCACTCCACCACCAATCCACACCAAGATCCTTCCCTGAGAGACGCCTTCCCTCCACCTTTCCTACTTCACGACCCAAGGCGCTCTACCTTTCCCCTCCTTGGAATGTGTTGTTGCCCACTCAAGCTCCCCTCCTATTCAACGTATTTCCACCTCAATTATACTTCCTTCCTGATACATACAAAGATATAGAGAACTTAAATTATGAAGAGAATAATTCTACATGATATAAAATGGGTAAATAAGCCTTACACTACTTATAACAATAATAAGGATAATGCCCGAATGGCAGGTAACCGGAACACGGGGACACTAAGAAAACGTGATCCCATTCAAGGTAAACTCGGCCAATAACATGACATCCCCTTCCCAAAAGAGGCGTGAGGCACCTGATTTAGGATGCCTCACGACTAGATGGTGCGCGGGACAAGGCATCGGTAATAATATTCTCACTGCCTTTTACATGGTGAATCTCTAAGTCATAATCCTGCAAGACCAGGCACCACCTCATCAGCCTCTGATTGGAATTTTTCATTTTATGCAAGAAAATGAGCGGATTGTGGTCGGTGAAGATTTGCACAGGCTGTCCCGTCCCTCTGACGTACACTTCAAAATGACTCAAACTCAGCACTAGGCCCAAAGCCTCTTTCTCAATAGTGCTGTAAGCCCTTTGATATGGTAACAACTTTTTAGAATAATAGCCTATGGGGTGCTCCATTCCCTCATGTTCTTGCATTAACACACCACCCACACCATTCTGATTGGCATCCACATACAATACAAATGGTTTTTCATAATCAGGCATGCGCAGCACTGGGGCACTGACTAACATTTTCTTAATCTCCACAAAAGCTTCCTCACAATGCTCATCCCAACAAAATTTTGACTTCTTATTCAGCAATTTGGTCAGGGGCATGGCAACATCAGAGAAATTTTTACAAAATCGCCCGTAATATCCACTGGCCCCTAAGAATCTCAGTATCTCGTTCCTATTCGTGGGTGGAGGGAGATTTACAATATCTTTCACCTTGGCTTCCACGGTTCTCACTTCACCTTTCCCAACATTGAAACCTAAGTACTCCACGTCAGCTTGCACGAAATTACTTTTTGCTAAGTTGACAGTAAGGTTGGCATCATCCAGCCTCCTGAACACTTCCTCCAGCAGCTGCACATGTTCTTCCCAACTCTCAGTGTACAACAATATATCATCTATGTACACAGAACATCCCTTCAAGCCCTTCAGTACTCTGTTCATTAACCTCTGAAAAGAACTCCCACTGTTCTTCATCCCAAACGGAAGAACTTTGTACTGGTATAATCCATCCATGGTGACAAAAGCTGATATGGCTTTCGCCCTCTCAGTGAGTCCTACTTGCCAGTATCCCTTTAACAAGTCAATTTTTGTTATGAAGTTGGCACTTCCCACATGATCTATACAGTCATCAACTCTAGGGATAGGGTAAGCATCAGGTTTTGTCACCATATTAACCTTCCTATAGTCCGTACAGAAACGGAAACTCTCTTGACCAGGCTTGGGCACCAGCACACATGGCGAGCTCCATGGGCTCTCACTGGGCTCAATCAAGTCGTGTTCCAGCATATACTCTACTTCTTTTCTCATGATCTCTCTTTTCTGCGGGTTAACTCTGTAGGGATGCTGTTTGATGGGTTCAGCCTCCCCAACATCCACATCGTGCACCACCACATTAGTTTTTCTAGGCGCATCAGGGAACAAAGAATTGAATCTTTCAATTATCTCCCTAATCCTCTCCTTCTTCTCCAGCTCCATGTGCCACAGTTTATCATTTAAATTCCCTAACACAGCTGAGTTCTGTAGCACCATTCCTTCACACCTGCTCAATTTCACTTCAGACCACTTCTCTTCCGCCTCAGTGGTTACATTTACAACACTCACAGTTCTTACTCCTTCTACTACATCACCTCCATTTTCTCTGTCCCTTTCATGAAATGGCTTCAACATGTTTACATGACACAACTGGTTCTTTTTCTTCCTCCCTGGAGTTTTTACAATGTAATTCACATCACTCATTTTCCTCTCAATCTCCCAAGGCTCGCTGAACCTGGCTTTGAAAGGATCACCCTGCAATGGGAAAAGAACCAATACCTTGTCCCCAGGCTGGAAAGATCTGGCCCTCGCCTTCCTGTCATACCAGCCTTTCATTTCACTCTGACTATTTTTCAAATTTTTCCCTGCAATTTTCCTAGCTCTCATCAATCTGTCCTTGAAATCAGATACATATTTCACCACAGTAGGAGGCTCCTCTGCTCCTAACCATTTTTCTTTCACCATCCTTAAAGGACCGTTCACCTCATGCTCATACACTAACTCAAATGGGCTGAAACCAGTTGACTCCTGCACACTGTCCCTTAACGCAAACAGGGCTAGTGGTAATGCCTCATCCCACTGAACACTCATCTCCTCACAATACATCCTTAGAGTGTTTTTAAGAGTTTGGTGAAATCTTTCTACACAACCCTGAGACTGAGGCTGATAAGCACTCGACAGTCTCTGTTCAATCTTTAAACCCCTTAGGATTTCCTTGAACGCGCGAGAAGTGAAATTACTTCCCTGGTCCGACTGCAACACCTTAGGAATTCCCACCCAGGAGAAAAATTTCACCAGTTCCCTCACAATGTTTTTAGAGTTTATACTCCTGAGGGGAATGGCCTCAGGAAACCTGGATGACATACACATAATAGTCAGCAAATACTGGTTTCCCCTCCGGGTCCTCGGTAAAGGACCTACACAGTCTATCACCATCTTACTGAATGGCTCCTCGACCACAGGTATAGGATGAAGGGGGGGCAGGGCGAATCACCTGGTTCGGCTTGCCCACCTTCTGACACAAACCACAAGTTTTACAAAACCATTTCACATCACCTCTCACTCTGGGCCAGTAAAAATGACACAGGATCTTTCCTAGGGTTTTTCTGACGCCCAGGTGTCCTGCCAGATTACCTTCGTGTGCCATCTCCAAAATTTTCTTCCTATACACCCGTGGCACCACAATCTGCCTTTTCACCATCCAGTGATCAGAGGTTGGGGCTGTCAGGGGCCTCCAACTTCTCATTAATACCCCGTTACCCACATAGTATCCACGTACTCATTGTCAAGCTCACCCAGCCTTTTAGCCTCATTCCAAGCAGACTTCAAGCTTTCATCACTCTCCTGAGCTTTTATCAACTCGCTCTTTTCTACCAGAAAATCAAGGTTGGGCTCCACCTGACCTACAACCGGTTCACCACTCGCATACTCCGGGTTAGTTCCTTTTTCATCAGGTTCCTCAAACAGAACGCCCAGGCCTTCGTCCTCCTGCGTTGCTCCCTCGGTGTCCATGCGTTCCTTCCGGGCCATCACTCGGGTCACTGCGCAGACTGGGAACAATTCAGGCACCTCTGCCTCCTCATCTGTTGAGGGAGGGACTTCTTCCGGAGTGGTGGTTTCTGTCATCCCTATCAGAGGGTTGTCTACCATCTGAAGTTTAGGGATAACTCGACCTCCAGCCAGGTCATTCCCGACCAGCATATCCACTCCATCTACGGGCAGTGTCTCCTCCACTCCCACCGTCACCTCTCCAGTGACGTATCCACAGTCCAGCCAAACTTTGTGCAGGGGAATACTGAACTTGCCTCCTGCACCCTTGCATGAGACCTCTCTGCCAGTGCTGGTCTCCTCATTCCATGAAAGTACACTACTTAAGATCGGACTCTGGTTAGCTCCCGTATCCCGAAGGATTCTGATCACCTTCTCTGGACTTCCCTCCACTTTCACTGTGCCCTTACTGGTGAAGTGTTCAAGGCCCTCATCTTTCGGCGGCTCCTCTTGTATCTCTGCATTCATATTCTCCACATACTTTATCAGGTCTCTTTGGGCGGCAACTGCTCCCACTGGCTTCGGCCGTCCCTTCGGACACTGGTACTTCCTATGGCCGCTACTTCCACATCCAAGGCACTTAACTGCACCTTCATCACCGCTACCCTTCTGGTAATAGGTAGTGCTCCTGGGCCTACTCCTATAGGGCGTAGACCTCACGTTGTGGTCGGCTGGCGGGGGCATGGTGTAAGTGTGGGGAAAACTATAGTTGTCAGGGCGGGGCTGGTTTGATCTGTGGACTGATGTCGAGCTCATCTGGCGATCATTCTTATATCTCTGATGACCATCATTTTTGTTGGAGAATGGCTTTCTCCCTTCATGGTGTTCATCTCCGTTCAGCCCACGGACCGCACAGTACTTGTCAGCTCTGCGTCCGGCTTCCATCACATCTTTCACGTTGTGTGATACGAGCTCATATTTTACACTGTAGGGCATTTGGCTCATAAATTGTTCCATCTGCATAACTCCTTTTACCTCCTCAACTGTAGTGGCTTCCTCGGCCTTCAGCTACCGGTTCAGTTTAAGGATAACCTCTCGAGCCATCCCGAGATAAGTATCACCTGGGCGTTTTGTTGTCCTGCGGAACCTTTCCCGGTACACACTTGGACATAGAAGGGTTGATCCCAACACCGCTTCCTTTAACGCTTCATAATCACGCGCGTCTCGCTCACTCAGATTCACATATACCTCTCGGGCCATTCCCTCAAATTTAGACTGGACTAGTAATGCCCAATCATTTTCATCCCATACCATCATCTTTGCAGTTTTTTTTCAAATTGAACAACGAAGTTTTCTTCCTCCCCTTCCACAAAGTTAGGCATACTGATGGCCTTTCTCTCTAAATCCCCGTTGCCTTGAGCACCGTTTCCTGCCCTGGTCTCATTTACTTTATTTTTACTTTCTGCTCTAATCTTTTCTATCTCAATCTCTTTTTGCATCTGTATTTGCTCCCTCCTTATCTGCAATTGCTCTTTCTGCAATTCCACCTCTTTCTGCTTCTGCAATTGCATCTGAAGTTTCATTAACTCAAATTTTTCACTACTAGAAAGGCCATTTGTCCCACCAAGAGCACCCAGGTTTATCTCACTGACCTCAGCACCTTCCTCTACACTCTCCCCATCATTATCCTCACTTTCACCACCATCATTTTCAAACCAACTCCTCTCCACAAGAACATTTTTCAACTCCGCCTGCATTTCCTCCTTTTTCTTGGATTTCAACTCCACTTGAAACCTCTCAGCCACTGAACATAATTCCTCCTTGGTTAGTGTGTACAGATCATGCACACTTCTCGGCAGAAGGAACATCTCAACACGTCTAGCGGCCATGATTACAATTACTACACTCCACAAAATATTCACAAAATATTCCTCCAAATATTCACCACAATACATGCACAGTTTTAAAGAAATATTTCACACAGGTAAATTCCTCCCAACAACAATCACCATGTAACACTCGTTACACCCCACAAATATTCAAAGATCCCGGACGGGCCCCCATATTCTGTCACGATCGCTTACTTACTTACGATCGTACGATACCGGTTATCTTTCCAAGAAAGTGGGCGTTACACTGATCCCGGAAAGTTTTAAAGGTCTGGATTTTTAAAGGCTTCGAGTGCCTACCCGACCTATCCGAAATCGCCAGAATTATCTCTCACTCCACCTTTACCTTGACACCGCACACCTGGAATCACCTCTAATACCAGATAATGTTGGGGGAGTAGGAAACACGATTATTCTATGTTACAAGCACATATATTAATACTAATAATAATTCACAAACAACATAAGGTAGTACACGTTACTACATGACGTTCTCGTCACTTCCCACAACACCACAACCCGTTTACACCTCCACCAGTCACTGAAATATTTCCCCTCAACCGCAGGAATTTACTCAGACGCCATTACCGTGTCCCCAGACAATAATTCCCGTATTTCACCTCCTCAAGCCTCACAGGAGATTACCATCATCACCAAAGATCACCCATAACACCATAACATCGTCCCCAAAATCACCAATACACCACAACACCAGCTTCCAAGGTCAACACCACCACCTCCACTCACAAAATGGCTGCCAGTTTGACCTATGACCCCTTCCAACAGCGTCACCGACACAACTCAACAACCGAATTTCAGCGGACAAGAGCTCTTGGTACCACAAAAGACTCACTAACCTGATCCTGGATATCAAGGTTATACCGTCACACCACTAATACCTCCACAAACTCACTCTATCACCAATCCACACCAAGATCCTTCCCTCCACCTTTCCTCACGACCCAAGGCGCTCTGCTTTCCTCTCCTTGGAATGTGTTGTTGCCCACTCAAGCTCCCCTCGTTTTCAACGTATTTCCACCTCAATTATACTTCCTTCCTGATACATACAAAGATATAGAGAACTTAAATTATGAAGAGAATAATTCTACATGATATAAAATGGGTAAATAAGCCTTACACTACTTATAACAATAATAAGGATAATGCCCGAATGGGAGGTAACCGGAACACGGGGACACTAAGAAAACGTGATCCCATTCAAGGTAAACTCGGCCAATAACATGACAGGAAGGAGAGAGGAAAAAATTGGTTCTCAAATAGAGTGGTAGATGAGTGGAACGGACTCAGTAATCATGTAGTTAGTGCTAGGACACTAGAGAGCTTTAAGAGAAGATTAGACAAGTTTATGGATGAGGATAACAGATGGAAATAGGTAGGTGTGTTTCATACAGGGACTGCCACGTGTAAGCCTGGTCGCTTCTTGCAGCTTCCCTTATTTCTTATGTTCATATGTTCCCAATGACTTCCTCATTCACAGTAAATTCCCACGCCACTGTTGTCTTGCATGGCCTGAGTAACGTGGTGATGGCCGCAGTGCAAGACAAGAGCCAAGTGTACTCCCTGCTTGGAACACTGGCATGACCCTGCTTGTTGTTGTTGTTGCTGCTGTTGTTGTTATTGGCGGTGGTGGTGGTGGTGGTGGTGGTAGTGATGGTGGTGGTGGCAGTGATGGTGGTGGTGGTGGTGGTGGTAGTGGTGGCGGTGGTGGTGGTGGTAGTGGTGGCTGTGGAGGTGGTGGTGGTGGTGGTAGTGGTGGTGGTGGTAGTGGTGGTGGTAGTGGTGGCTGTGGAGGTGGTGGTGTTGGTGGTAGTGGTGGTGGTGGTAGTGGTGGTGGTGGCGGTGGTGGTGGCAGTGGTGGCTGTGGAGGTGGTGGTGGTGGTGGTAGTGGTGGTGGTGGTAGTGGTGGTGGTGGTAGTGATGGTGGCGGTGGTGGTGGCAGTGGTGGCTGTGGAGGTGGTGGGTGGTGGTGGTGGTGTTTTTGTCGTTGTTTCTGTTATTGTTGTTGGTTGTTGTTGTTATTATTGTTAGTGTTTGTTGCTGCTGCAGTTGTTTTGTTGTTGATATTGCTCTTGTTGTTGTTGTCCTTTAGCATCACATCAGTCTTAAGGTTTTTTGTGAATTAAAAATATAAATCCATTTCCAGCTTGTAGCGAAGGCAGTATTAGTATTTGCTGAGACCCACACACGATAAAATACTGAGGTCTTGCTTTTACGGTGACTGCATGGGAGTGTAAATGTTGTGGCTTAGTCCCGGGTATTATCTGATTAAATAAATAAACAGGAGACTGACGAGACCCTGGAGGAGCACTGACCACTGGAGCTCGTCACCTGCCACCTCCAGGTAATCTCTGTCTTGTTAGGAGGTGATACAACTGCACAAACTAATAATCTCATTACGGTAAAAGAAATATATGGTTGCTCCATAAAACTTATAGTAATAAAACTTTATATTGCGACGGTGTTTATGACTATTGCATCTTTCTTTTTCCATGTCAAAATTTTCACGTCCTCCATTTAATCTATTTTTTTTGCAAGTGGGGGACAGAGTTTCACAAGTCAATATACTAATTAATGATAATAATAATGATGATGATAGTAATAATAATAATAATAATAATAATAATAATAATAATAATAATAATAATAATATAAAAATAAAATGGTGACGATGATATATTTCTCTATGGCAAAATTTTCCCACCTTCCCCAATTGCTCTACTTGTTAGCAGATCATAAATTTACATAACCTAATAATTAATAACTAAAAAGAACATCACGGTGATTACTGAAGGTGAAATCACTTCCTTAAATGGCAGGAAAAAAACATCTGAAGTTTTCTTGTTAGCAACTGATAGGAATCCAGTCACAAAAACTCCAAAGGCAAGTAGTTGATGCTTTTAACCCTTGAACCGCTGTGGTATCTCTGAAACTTTACGCAATGTTGAAATCACATCTATGTTGTTATTTGCAAAGGCACTACCGCCAGCAAAAGAAGAGACCCAGTAGTTTAAACTTGAGTGTTTCAAGCTATACTGTTGTTATTATTTCTTTCCTTCATTCCTTTTCTCTCTTCTTGGGCGTTCCTTGAGATCATGTGGGAAGGATCAAATAAAACAGTTCTATAGGAGAGATGAAAAAGGTAGTAAAAAGGAGACGTGGAAAGGTAATTAAAAAGAGAAAAGATGCTCAGGTAAAAGCAGCCACGTTGTCATTAGCAGCCAAATCAAATACAATATAAAACGATATTAAGCCTGAGCAAAATAATTTTCTGGTGACCTTCTTGGACTTGTTGCCTGTTGTTATTAGGCAGCAGTAATCTTGCATCATCAATCACGAGCACCACAATGTAAAGCCTCAGCATTCCAAAGAACATTATTTCTCACTGGCAGCTTGGAGAGACAACCCCCACCTCTGGATACTCACTCATGCTCACCTCTGCTTGGCGCTAGACTCAAGTTATCTGATAAGCCCAAGGAATCCCGACGACGAAAAGGTAAGAAAATTTATAAATTAATAAAAAAAATACGCTATAAATGGTACATCCAGAAAAGAGGTTCATCTAAGACCTGTTTTGCTAGATAAACACACTCGTGCTGGCGCCAGTCAAATATAAAATCGGCCACAAAAAGATGTATCATATTTTTCTTATAGTCTAGCTATGTTAAAAAAAAGTTCGATTACATACACACATCAGAACAAGTCCATCTACATTGAGATATAAGATATTCATGGTAACCTCTGCTGGCCGTCATTCTCAACTTACCTCACAAATTCTAAGACAGCTTGCAAAAGTAAACTCGTAGAAGAACTCGCGTGGCACCAAATGAGCGGGTGGGACATAAATGGATAAGACTGACCTTTGCTGTGAAATGGGACTTGGAAAAAATTACAGTAAAAGAATTAAATTAAAGTTCGGAGGACGAAGGCATGGATCGTTCTCCAAAAAGTTTACTCACCCATAAAAGGCAAAACAGCGTGGCGGGTTCCTGAAGAGCGCGTGGCCACCTGCAGGGGAAGGGAAAGGCGATGGAGTCAGGAAAAGAAAGTCACACGCACACTCATGGCTCTTTCCTTGGCAGGCACCATGAATAATAATGATGGTGATACACTGACCTAAGGAAAACCGGTTCTCATCCTGGCCACACACAGTTAAGGGGAAACATGACAGTAACTCCTGAACGATCATAATATTCAGATGATAGTGTCTGGCATGGAGGCGTACATTCCTCACTCTTTTTCTCGACCTAAACCTTCTAAACCTTGGTTTAACACAGCTTGTTCTCGTGCTATACATGATAGAGAGGTGGCCCACAAAAGGTACTTAAGCCTTCCATCACCAGAATCTCATGCACTTTATATTTCTGCCCGGAACCATGCCAAGTCTGTTCTCCAACTAGCCAAAAACTCCTTCATTAACAGAAAGTGTCAAAATCTTTTAAGATCTAACTCCCCTCATGATTTCTGGCATCTAGCCAAAAATATCTCCAATAACTTTACTTCTTCTTTCCCTCCTTTATTTCAACCAGATGGCACCACTGCTATCACATCTATTTCTAAAGCTGAACTTTTCGCTCAAACCTTTGCTAAAAACTCTACCTTGGACGATTCTGGGCTTGTTCCTCCCTTTCCTCCACCCTCTGACTACTTCATGCTATTAAAATTCTTCGCAATGATGTTTTCCATGCCCTTGCTGGCCTAAACCCTCGAAAGGCTTATGGACCTGATGGGGTCGCTCCTATTGTTCTCCGAAACTGTACCTCCTTGCTTGCACCTTGCCTAGTCCTTGGTCAACAAAACGCTAAAACGAGTGAATAGTACTCTATTATTATATAGAAACAAAACAACATTACCAAAAACGTGTCTTTTGAGCGTTATTCACATTGTTACGTAAGAAAATGCTAAAATTCATGCAGAGTATACCCTATATGGAATAACGAAACGATATTATAAGAAACGTTTATTATAAGTATTTTTGAGCTTCTTAAGTACCAAAACACGAAAAACGCTTTAAAAGCATTAATAGCATCTCTATATTGAGAAACGGAACAACATTATCATAAAAGCGCATATTGAGTTTTTTTTTTTTTTAATTGTTAGGTACCAAAATGCCGAAATGCATGTAAAGCAATATATATATATATATATATATATATATATATATATATATATATATATATATATATATATATATATATATATATATATATATATATATATATATATATATATATATATATATGGAAAATAAAAGATATTTCCAAAAAGCTGTTTTTGTGTGTTTATGAGCATCTTAGGCACCAAAACATAATATGGGAAAACCAAACATTACGAAAAAAACGTGTCTTTTGAGTGTTTTGAGCTTCTTACGTACCAAAATTATAAAACGTTGGCAAAACATCCTTAATGGAGAAAGAATATATTATTCTTACCTCTACCTTGGACGATTCTGGGCTTGTTCCTCCCTCTCCTCCACCCTCTGACTAAATTTTAATGCCACGTATTAAAAAATAGAACAAGCCCCAAAAAAGTAAAAAAAATAAAATAAAATAAATAAATAAATACTAACGAAAAACAACAACAAACAAAAATAAATAACAAAAAAAAAGAAAAATACGATAAACAAACAATAAACAAAGAAAGGAAAAAAATAACAAAAATGACAAATAATGAAATAGGAAAAAATAATAACCTTATTTTCCGTGATGATATGAATGTGTGTATGTATGTATGTATGTATGTATGTATGTATATGTGTGTGTGTGTGTGTGTGTGTGTGTGTGTGTGTGTGTGTGTGTGTGTGTGTGTGTGTGTGTGTGTGTGTGTGTGTGTGTGTGTGTGTGTGTCCTGTTACACTTACACAATCAATACACCTCCCTTTGTGTATGTATTTCTGTCCTTCAATTCCGTGTACGAGTATACCTGCATGACTGTACTACGTGTGCGTGCGTGTGTGTGTGTGTGTGTGTGTGTGTGTGTGTGTGTGTGTGTGTGTGTGTGTGTGTGTGTGTGTGTGTGTGTGTGTGTGTGTGTGTCCCTGTGGCTGGTTGGGGCGAAAGTGAGCTCTGGCCCTCCTCCTCCTCTTCTTTATATAGGAGGAGGAGGAGGAGGAGGAGGAGGAGGAAAATGAAAAAATAAGTAAAGAGGAACAAGATGAAAAGAATAAAGAGAAGAAGAGAAAAGCAAATAAAATCCTCAATTATGTTTATCTATCTATATATCTATCTATCTATCAATTCATCTATTTATCTATCTATCCATCAGTCAGTCAGTCTATCTATATATCTGTCTATCTACCTATCTATCCAGCTATACTGTCTACCTATCCTATGCCAGACACTGCTAATTAATACATAGACACACCTAGACCATAGACACACCTAGACACACCTGGGGAGCGTTACCTATATTTAAACCTGCTCTCATTTCCTACTCTTCGCTCTCTGCACTTGGCGAGGTTGTTTTCTTAGTTTTTTTTTCTGTTTATTTTTGTTTTTGTTTTTGTTTTTGTTTCCCTCTTCAGTTTTATCTATGGCAAGGTTCGTATGTTTGAAGAGTCGGAGACGGGCGATGTGGCAATAAGTACACCTGTTTGTTTAAGTCTGCCTTTTATTAATCTTTCCCTTGGTCCCGTTTTCTTTTTAGATGCTTAGTAACTCTTCCTCATTATTTTTCCTTTTCTCGTTTTCTCTTTTCTTAAGTTCTTTTTTTTCTCGTATTCTTTCTCTCCTTTTCTCCTTTCGTTTATTGATTTCTTATTATTTTCCATTCATTTTTTCTATTTTCTAATGTATTTTCCTCTCTTCTTTCCTTCCGTCTCTCCTCATTTTTTCTTCTTTCTTTTCCTCCGTTTTCTTTTTTTTTAATTTTCTTTATTTTTTTGTTCCATTTATTTACTTACTTTTTAATTCTCCTTTCTTCTTTCTTTCGTTCCTTTATTCCTTTCTTTTTTTCCAGTTCTGTCTTATTTCCTAATTTATCCACCTTCTTCTCTTCTCCCTTCCTTCTCTTCCTCCCTTTTCCTTTTCATCCATTCCCCTCTTCATTTTCTTTCTTTTCTTTAGTTTACTCTCATACTCCATTTTCACCCTTCCTTACATCTTCCTTTCTTCTTCATTTTTCTTCTTTTTTCCTTCTTCTTCTTCTATATTCTTTTTCCCTGCCTTCTCTCTCTCTCTCTCTCTCTCTCTCTCTCTCTCTCTCTCTCTCTCTCTCTCTCTCTCTCTCTCTCTCTCTCTCTCTGTTGACGTGACAGGGAGTGTTGTTGGCCTCTACCTTGCCACACAGCCTTGCCCTGTATTGTCTCTGCTCTTGATCTTGATGCGGAACACTTATTTCCTCCCCTAAGGATTCAAAGGTCGCGCCAGAAATTCAAAATCCGATTGAGGAAGGCGCTTGATGTCGGGTGATCGAAGGAGGACGAGACCCAAAGACGCCGGAAGCCTATTTGTGATGTGCGTGTCCTTTTTACCAAGCGTGTTCTCGTCATCTCATCGGGAATTGACGCTGTTTACTCCCTCCTCTCCGTTTCCTTCCCTCAACACACACCGGAATGTTTTCTGAGGGGCTGTGTTTCTTTAAGTGTCTTCTTAAGATCCTTATAGTTAAGGTTTGTGATTGTTTTTACAGTTCACGTAAGTGTTTTTTTTTGTTTTTTTTTTTGTCTTTCGTATTACTGTTTGATTTGATTGACATTGTTTTTTTGGTTGTGTTCGTTTAGTGCTTTTAATTTTGTTATCATACTGTGTTTATACTTTCCCTTATCTTTTATTCTCTTCACTATCTTTTCATCCTCTTTCTTAATTTTTTCACACTTTGCCATTTCAGTTGTCTTTTCGATCATTAAATAAAACAATCAAGATTAAAAATGGTACTTTACGGCGAACGATTTGACTACAGCAAGACCCAGCAGCTCACCGAGGTGCAGAAGCGGGTGGCCCGGTGCAGAGCCGAGGCCGCCCGGAAGGGCCGAGAGCAGGCCCGCCTCTGGCGCGCCAAGAAGAGCAAAGCACCACAGGGGCAGGGCGACGCTCCCGTGTTGGAGCACCCTGCCTGCCAAGCCACCAACTTGATGGCGACTAAACATTGATGATGACTTAACGGAGGCCAAATCTCCCCTGGCCAAATCTGATATTCACTAAACTGAGGCCAAATCTCCCATGGCCAAACCTGATGATGACTTAACGGAGGCCAAATCTCCCCTGGCCACACCTGATATTGACTAAACTTAGGCCAAATCTCCCCTGGCCAAACCTGATGATGACTTAACGGAGGCCAAATCTTCCCTGGCCAAACATGATGATGACTAAAAGGCCAAATCTCCCCTGGCCATACCTGATGATGACAAAAAGGCCAAATCTCCCCTGGCCAAACCTGATATTGACTAAACTTAGGCCAGATCTCCCCTGGTCAAAACCTGATATTGATTAAACAGAGGCCAAATCTCCCCTGGCCAAACCTGATGATGACTTAACGGAGGCCAAATCACCCCTGGCCAAAACGTGATATTGACTAAACGGAGGCCAAATCTCCCCTGGCCAAACCTGATGATGACTTAATGGATGCCAGATCTCCCCTGGCCAAACCTGATGATGACTAAAAGGCCAAATCTCCCCTGGCCAAACCTGATATTGACTAACTGAAGGCCAAATCTCCCCTGGCCACACCTGATATTGACTAAACGGAGGCCAAATCTCCCCTGGCCAAACCTGATGATGACTTAACGGAGGCCAGATCTCCCCTGGCCAAACCTGATGATGATTAAATGGCCAAATCTCCCCTGGCCATACCTGATGATGAAAAAGAGGCCAGATCTCCCCTGGCCAAACCTGATATTGACTAAACGGAGGCCAAATCTCCCCTGGACAAACCTGATGATGACTTAACGGAGGCCAAATCTCCCCTGGCCACACCTGACGGTGATTTAACGGAGGCCAAATCTCCCCTGGCCAAACCTGATATTGACTAAACGGAGGTCAAATCTCCCCAAACCTGATGATGACAAAGAGGCCAAATCTCCCCTGACCAAACCTGATATTGACTAAATTTAGGCCAAATCTCCCCTGGCCAAACCTGATATTGACTAAACTTATGCCAAATCTCCCATGGCCACAACTGATGATGACTTAACGGAGGCCAGATCTCCCCTGGCCAAACCTGATGATGACTAAAAGGCCAAATCTTCCCTGGCCACACCTGATATTGACTAAATTTAGGCCAAATCTCCCCTGGCCAAACCTGATATTCACTACACTTAGGCCAAATCTCCCCTGGCCAAACCTGATGATAACTTAACGAATGCCAGATCTCCCCTGGCCAAACCTGATGATGATTAAAAGGCCAAATCTCCCCTGGCCATACCTGCTGATGACAAAAAGGCCAAATCTCCCTTGGCCACACCTGATATTGACAAAATGGAGGCCAAATCTCCCCTGGCCAAACCTGATGATGATTTAACGGAGGCCAAATCTCCCCTGGCCACACCTGATATTGACTAATTGGAGGTCAAATCTCCCCAAACCTGATGATGACAAAGAGGCCAAATCTCCCCTGGCCAAACCTGATATTGACTAAATTTAGGCCAAATTTCCCCTGGCCAAACCTGATATTGACTGAACTTAGGCCAAATCTCCCATGGCCACAACTGATGATGACTTAACGGAGGCCAGATCTCCCCTGGCCAAACCTGATGATGATTAAAAGGCCAAATCTCCCCTGGCCATACCTGATATTGACTAAATTTAGGCCAAATCTCTCCTGGCCAAACCTGATATTGACTAAACTTAGGCCAAATTTCCCCTGGCCAAACCTGATGATGACTTAACGGATGCCAGATCTCTCCTGGCCAAACCTAATGATGATTAAAAGGCCAAATCTCCCCTGGCCATACCTGCTGATGACAAAAAGGCCAGATCTCCCCAGGCCAAACCTGATATTGACTAAACGTAGGCCAAATCTCCCCTGGCCAAACCTGATATTCACTAAATAGATGCCAGTTCTCCCCTGGCCACACCTGATATTGACTAAACGGAGGTCAAATCTCCCCTGGCCTAACCTGATGATGACTTAACGGAGGCCAAATCTCCCTTGGCCAAACCTGATATTGACTAAACGGAGGCCAAATCTCCCCTGGCCAAACCTGATGATGACAAAGAGGCCAAATCTCCCCTGGCCAAACCTGATATTGACTAAACGGAGGCCAAATCTCCCCTGGCCAAACCTGATATTGACTAAACGGAGGCCAAATCTCCCCTGGCCAAACCTGATATTGACTAAACGGAGGCCAAATCTCCCCTGGCCAAACCTGATATTGACTAAACGGAGGCCAAATCTCCCCTGGCCAAACCTGATATTGACTAAACGGAGGCCAAATCTCCCCAAACCTGATGATGACAAAGAGGCCAAATCTCCCCTGGCCAAACCTGATATTGACTAAATTTAGGCCAAATCTCCAATGGCCAACCAAACCTGATATTAACTAAACTTATGCCAAATCTCTCATGGCCACAACTGATGATGACTTAACGGAGGCCAGATCTCCCCTGGCCATACCTGATGATGACTAAAGGCCAAATCTTCCCTGGCCACACCTGATATTGACTAAATTTAGGCCAAATCTCCCCTGGCCAAACCTGATATTGACTACACTTAGGCCAAATCTCCCCTGGCCAAACCTGATGATAACTTAACGGATGCCAGATCTCCCCTGGCCAAACCTGATGATGATTAAAAGGCCAAATCTCCCCTGGCCATACCTGCTGATGACAAAAAGGCCAGATCTCCCCAGGCCAAACCTGATATTGACTAAACGGAGGCCAAATCTCCCCTGGCCAAACCTGATGATGAATTAACGGAGGCCAAATCTCCCCTGGCCACACCTGATATTGACAAAATGGAGGCCAAATCTCCCCTGGCCAAACCTGATGATGATTTAACGGAGGCCAAATCTCCCCTGGCCAAACCTGATATTGACTAAATTTAGGCCAAATTTCCCCTGGCCAAACCTGATATTGACTAAATTTAGGCCAAATCTCCCATGGCCAAACCTGATGATGACTAAAAGGCCAAATCTCTCCTGGCTACACCTGATGATGAATTAACGGAGGCCAAATCTCCCCTGGCCACACCTGATATTCACTAAATTTAGGCCAAATCTCTCCTGGCCACACCTGATATTGACTAAACTTAGGCCAAATCTCCCCTGGCCAAACCTGATGATGACTTAACGGATGGCTGATCTATCCTGGCCAAACCTAATGATGATTAAAAGGCCACATCTCCCCTGGCCATACCTGCTGATGACAAAAAGGCCAGATCTCCCCAGGCCAAACCTGATATTGACTAAACGGAGGCCAAATCTCCCCTGGCCAAACCTGATGATGAATTAACGAAGGCCGAATCTCTCCTGGCCACACCTGATATTCACTAAATAGATGCCAGATCTCCCCTGGCCAAACCTGATATTGACTAAACGGAGGCAAAATCTCCCCTGGCCAAACCTGATGATGACTTAACGGAGGCCAAATCTCCCCTGGCCAAACCTGATATTGACTAAATGGAGGCCAAATCTCCCCTGGCCAAACCTGATGATGACTTAACGGAGGCCAAATCTCCCCTGGCCACACCTGATATTGACTAAACGGAGGCCAAATCTCCCCTGGCCAAACCTGATGATGACTTAACGGAGGCCAAATCTCCCTTGGCCAAACCTGATATTGACTAAACGGAGGCCAAATCTCCCCTGGCCAAACCTGATGATGACAAAGAGGCCAAATCTCCCCTGGCCAAACCTGATATTGACTAAACGGAGGCCAAATCTCCACTGGCCACACCTGATAATGATTAAACGGAGGCTAAATCTCCCCTGGCCAAACCTGATATTGACTAAACTTAGGCCAGATCTCCCCTGGCCAAACCTGATATAGACTAAACGGAGGCCAAATCTCCCCTGGCCACACCTGATGATGACTTAACGGATGCCAAATCTCCTGTGGCGAAACCTGATATTGACTTAACGGAGGCCAAATCTTCCCTGGCCACACCTGATATTGACTTAACGGAGGCCAGATCTCCCCTGGCCAAACCTGATATAGACTAAACGGAGGCCAAATCTCCCCTGGCCACACCTGATATTGACTAAATGAAAGATAAACCTCCCTTGGCCAAACCTGATGATGACTTAAAGGCCAAATCTCCCCTGGCCAAACCTGATGATGACTAAAAGGCCAAATCTCCCCTGGCCAAATCTGATGATGACTAAAAGGCCAAATCTCCCCTGGCCACATTTGATATTGACTTAACGGAGGCCAAATCTCCCCTGGCCACATTTGATATTGACTTAACGGAGGCCAAATCTCCCCTGGCCACACCTGATATTGATTAAATGAAGGCCAAATCTCCCCTGGCTAAACCTGATGATGACTAAAAGGCTAAATCTCCCCTTGCCAAACCTGATATTGACTAAACGGAGGCCAAATCTCCCCTGGCCACACCTGATATTGACTTAACAGAGGCCAAATCTTCCATGGCCAAACCTGATATTGACTAAACGGAGGCCAAATCTCCCCTGGCCACACCTGCTGACCAAACCTACCGTGGACAAACTTGATGACAAACCAAACTTACCCTGGACAATCCTAAAGACGACGACCAAACCTACCCTGGCCAAACCTATCCTGGCCAAACCTGATGACGACCGAAGCCTACCCTGACCACACATAACTGCTAGCAAATTTCTCGTGGTCAGGAAAAAAATTACTTCTCTTTTCTTATTTTCGCTTATCTTTCCATCTTTTAAAATCTTCATTCATTCTTACATACATTCATACATAGATATCATTTGTAAGAGAGAGAGAGAGAGAGAGAGAGAGAGAGAGAGAGAGAGAGAGAGAGAGAGAGAGAGAGAGAGAGAGAGAGAGAGAGAGAGAGACAGAGAGAGAGAGAGAGAGAGAGAGAGAGAGAGAGAGAGAGAGTGAAACAGAGAGAGAGAGAGAGAGAGGCTAGAAATGAATGGGTGTGATAAGCAGTCTCTCTCTCTCTCTCTCTCTCTCTCACACACACACACACACACACACACTAGTCAATTACTAGTTAAAGATTAATCAGTGAAATAAATACATAACATTATGTTAATAAGTTTTCTAAAAGGAAAAGGAAATACTTGTACTTCCCCTTCCCCCTGCATAGTATTCATGAAATCTTACTGAATTGTTAACTTATGTTTATATATATATATATATATATATATATATATATATATATATATATATATATATATATATATATATATATATATATATATATATATATATATATATATATATATATATATATATATATATATATATATATATATATATATATATATATATATATATATATAATATACGAGTATATATATATATATATATATTGAATGGAGAGTAGACTCTCTCTCTCTCTCTCTCTCTCTCTCTCTCTGTCTCTGTCTCTCTCTCTCTCTCTCTCTCTCTCTCTCTCTCTCTCTCTCTCTCTCTGTGTGTCTCTCTCTCTCTCTCTCTCTCTCTCTCTCTCTCTCTCTCTCATAAACACTAACCATTTTCATTGTTCCTTCCCTCCCTCCTTCCTTCCTTCGTGAATACCTTGTAATTAATTAAAGAACACCTGCAGAGACCAAACATCAAGAAAAGAAAGATGTAACAGTCCACTTTTTAAACATACATTTTCCTTGATGTAATTTTGAAATAAAAGAATGTTAAATGTGTTTTTTATGACATACTTTGTTAATTTCATCAGTTATTTTCTAGGAGTGTGCTATTATATAATGAAAGCCAGAGGAGGAGGCAGTAGACACCTGCCGAAATGATAATTACTCCCAGTGAGGTCTAAAGCACTGTTCAGGGGGTGCTGTGAACTTATCATTAAACCCAGCTGTGACCTCACTGAACGTTTCCCTTTGTGTCTCACAACACAAGGGGGTAGTCACAGCCTGCCCTCTAAAGACAACTCTCTTCCTCCACACAAAACTACAAGCACCTAATAACATACACCCTTCACTCAAAAATTTTAAAATCATCATGGCGACTCCTACACCAGCCTCGAAGTCCCCATCTGGGGAGGGGACCATAAATGTCCCCAGGTTGGACTGCCTTTCTGTCGACAACCCTAAGTGTCTTGACACCCCCCTCAACTTTTTCTTCATTAACTTCTGCAACATTCGCGGTCTAAGATCTAATTTTCAATCTGTAGAACACCACCTCTCCTCTTCTAAACCTCACCTTCTTTTCCTTACTGAAACTCAGGTGTCTGAGGCAACTGACAGTGGCCCATTTTCTGTTCCCTCCTACTTTCTCTATCCTCATTTTCGATCCAAAGCTGGATGCTGCGTTTATGTGCGCAATGACTTAACCTGCTCTCGTGCCCACGCTCTTGAATCTTCCGAGTTTTCCATCATCTGGCTACGACTACAGAGTCACTCTCATACTAAATTTATCTGTGCTGTATACCTCTCACCTAACTCCTCTGACTATAAGAAATTCTTTGACTACTTAACTTCCAAAGTGGAGTACATTCTGACCCTCTTCCCTTTTGCAGAGATCTCCATTCTTGGAGACTTCAATGTTCACCACCAGCTTTGGCTTTCCTCTCCCTTCACTGACCATCCTGGTGAAATAGCCTTCAACTTTGTTATCCTCCATGACCTAGAGCAATTGGTGCAACACCCTACTCGTATCCCTGACCATCTTGGAGATACGCCCAACATTCTTGACCTTTTCCTGACCTCTAATCCTTCTGCTTATGCTGTCACCCTTTCTTCTCCGTTGGGCTCCTCCGATCACAATCTCATATCTTTATCTTGTCCTATTACTCCAATCCCTCCTGAGGAAGGTGCCTCTGGCGTTTTGCCTCTGCTAGTTGGGGGGACCTGAGGAGGTATTTTGCTGATTTTCCTTGGAATGACTACTGTTTCCGTGTCAGAGACCCGGCTTTGTGTGCTGAGCGCATAACTGAGGTGATTGTGTCTGGCATGGAGGCGTACATTCCTCACTCTTTTTCTCGTCCTAAACCTTCTAAACCTTGGTTTAACACAGCTTGTTCTCGTGCTATACATGATAGAGAGGTGGCCCACAAAAGGTACTTAAGCCTTCCATCACCAAAATCTCATGCACTTTATATTTCTGCCCGGAATCATGCCAAGTCTGTTCTCCAACTAGCCAAAAACTCCTTCATTAACAGAAAATGTCAAAACCTTTCAAGATCTAACTCTCCTCGTGATTTCTGGCATCTAGCCAAAAATATCTCCAATAACTTTGCTTCTTCTTCTCGCCCTCCTCTACTTCAACCAGATGGCACCACTGCTATCACATCTATTTCTAAAGCTGAACTCTTTGCTCAAACCTTTGCTAAAAACACCACCTTGGACGATTCTGGGCTTGTTCCTCCCTTTCCTCCACCCTCTGACTACTTCATGCCACCTATTAAAATTCTTCGCAATGATGTTTTCCATGCCCTCGCTGGCCTAAACCCTCGGAAGGCTTATGGACCTGATGGGGTCCCTCCTATTGTTCTCCGAAACTGTGCCTCCATGCTTGCACCTTGCCTAGTCAAACTCTTTCAGCTCTGTCTGTCAACATCTACCTTTCCTTCTTGCTGGAAGTTTGCCTACATTCAACCTGTTCCTAAATAGGGTGACCGTTCTAATCCCTCAAACTACCGTCCTATTGCTTTAATTTCCTGACTATCTAAAGTTTTTGAATCTATCCTCAACAGGAAGATTCTTAAACACCTATCACTTCACAACCTTCTATCTGATCGCCAGTATGGGTTCCGTCAAGGCCGCTCTACTGGTGATCTTCTGGCTTTCCTTACTGAGTCTTTGTCATCCTCTTTTAGAAACTTTGGTGAAACTTTTGCTGTTGCCTTGGACATATCAAAAGCTTTTGATAGAGTCTGGCACAAAGCTTTAATTTCCAAACTACCCTCCTACGGTTTCTATCCTTCTCTTTGTAACTTCATCTCAAGTTTCCTTTCTGACCGTTCTATTGGTGCTGTGGTAGACGGTCACTGTTCTTCTCCTAAATCTATTAACAGTGGTGTTCCTCAGGGTTCTGTCCTGTCACCCACTCTCTTCTTATTATTCATCAATGAACTTCTAAACCAAACTTCTTGTCCTTTCCACTCCTACGCTGATGAAACCACCCTGCACTTTTCCACGTCTTTTCATAGACGTCCAACCCTTCAGGAAGTATACATTTCATGCAGGGAAGCCACAGAACGCCTAACTTCTGATCTTTAAAATCTGCGATTGAGGCAGGACAAACTTAGTATTGTTCAGTGTTTCAAAACTCAATCCTTCCATCTATCAACTCGACACAACCTTCCAGATAACTATCCCCTCCTCTCCAGTGACATCCAACTGTCTCCCTTTTCTACACTGAGCGTTCTCGGTCTATCCTTTACTTCTAAAGTAAACCTTACTTTATTTTTAATTCTTAATTCTTTATTCTTAACTGCAAACTTCACATCTCATCTCTAGCTAAAACAGGTTCTATGAACTTAGGTGTTCTGAGTCGTCTCCGCCAGTTTTTTCTCCCCCACCCCCTTACCAGCAGCTCACTCTGTACAGGGGCCTTATCCGCCTATGTATAGAGTATGCTTCACATGTATAGGGGTGATGTTCCACTTATACGATTCTTTTAGACAAGGTGGAATCAGATGTTTATTGTCTTAGCAACTCCTCTCCTCTAACTCACTGTCTTCAGCCTCTCTCTCTCTCTCTCTCTCTCTCTCTCTCTCTCTCTCTCTCTCTCTCTCTCTCTCTCTCTCTCTCGCAGTGTTGTATCTCTTGCTATCTTCTACCGCTATTTTTATGCTAACTGCTCTTCTGATCTTGCTAACTGCATGCCTCCCTCCTCCCACGGCTTCGCTGCACAAGTCTTTTCTTTCTCTTACCCATATTCTATCCACCTCTCTAATGCATGCAAGAGTTAACCAGTATTCTCAATCATTCATCCCTTTCTCCGGTAAACTCTGGAACTCCCTTTCCACTTCTGTATTTCCTCCCTCCTATTTTCAAGAGGGAGGTTTCAAGAAACTTATCCTTTAATTTTTGAAGACCACTTTTTGACTGTTCGGGGACCGGCGCCTCAGTGGCCTTTTTTAATTATGATCTTGTTGCCCTTGGCTGGTGCCTCTCCTTCATAAAATATATATATATATATATATTGTAACGAAAAGGGAGGAAACGGACAGAAAGGTGCGAAAGGTGAGAGGGAAGGGAGGGAGAAAGGGAGGGAGGCACGCTGGGTCAACACCTCGCGGCTCTAGTCTCGGGAACGCGAATTTACTCAACCTACACGAATACTGAAGTGTGTGTGTGTGTGTGTGTGTGTGTGTGTGTGTGTGTGTGTGTGTGTGTGTGTGTGTGTGTGTGTGTGTGTGTGTGTGTGTGTGTATGTGTGTGTGTGTGTGTGTGTGTGTGCTTTTCTCTGCCACTTTTGCACTTCCAGTCTCAAGCATGTTTACAAGCAACTTTCCATTACGGTGACAGCTTCAGCTTCAAAGACACGAGCGATAAGTCAGTAAAGCAGTAATCTATCAGTTGCAATTCTTATTTTCTATATACATTGAGTAAGTGGGTTCTTGAACGTTTCAGCATTTTTTGTTTAAAGTTTTTAACAGGCTATAGCAGAAGGTATAAAGATTTCTGAAGGTGTTTTCCTTCTTCTAAAAAGTTTAGCGAGGATTCTACATCTTGATACAGAAAAAATAAATAAATAAAAATAAATAAATAAATAGCATGCCTGTGAAACGAACTCATCAGCTCTGTAGTCTGTGAAACAGTCCGATGAGCACCTCAAACGTTTACCACTACGGGTTAATCCTCAGGTTCACGACAAATGACATAATTACAGCGAGATTCAGCCATTCAGTACAGATCATCGTCTTTTCCCAGCCACCTCCTGATCCTGGCATATGAATGATGTATTTACGCTGAGTGTAGTTTGTCTAGGAGTCTCGCATGAGGGTCCTTGTCAGGTCCTTGTTCCAGAAATCGAGATGTATTTCACTGGTGAGCATTGGCCTATTCCTGTGTTCATGAATATCGTAAGAGAAATCCATCTGGAAATTGAGGATAAACATTGGCTCCTGCTTCCCTGCTGGTTACCTGTGCTTGCTGAATTTATTATTTATTATTTATTATTATTACTTATCTTGATTACTTCACTGCAGGGGCTATTTTTGCTAACACACACACACACACACACACACACACACACACACACACACACACACACACACACACACACACAGAGAGAGAGAGAGAGAGAGAGAGAGAGAGAGAGAGAGAGAGAGAGAGAGAGAGAGAGAGAGAGTCTACGTATGGTGCGCAGTCGCATTTTACAGAAGTATTTTTAATGACCGCAATAATGTTGTCGTGTAGTGCTTATCGGTAAACAACATGCTTTTTGATGATGTTTTTCTTGTTATGAGATACTGTAATATTCCACAGCCTGCAAAAAATAATATTAAACAATTCGCAATTTGACTCAGTAGCACCTCCGAGGCTGCGACAATGCAACCGTGTGTCCGTCATGTCACAGAGCACACCCGCGAGTCCCGTACATTTTCAACTCCACTGACGGGTAAACAAAGCCTTGCAATGCATATGTGTATACAACATTTCCTACTTAGAATTACGCGTTATTTCACCTCTTTCAGTATTTGCAGAAACTCGCGTTACGCCCTGTGTTTATCTCTCCCTCGATCAGAGAGAGAGAGAGAGAGAGAGAGAGAGAGAGAGAGAGAGAGAGAGAGAGAGAGAGAGAGAGAGAGAGAGAGTTGGAGGAAGGATAATGAAGGAATGGAGGAAGGAAGGAAGGAGGGTCAGGAAATCTTATTCCTGGTATAAATGTACTTAAAGCTTCCTGGACGAGGCAAAATGGACTCCGAGCCAAAAATGGGAAAGTAAATTGTCAAAAATATATAGAAGCCCATCGAGGCGAACAGGGAAATGAAAAATTGCAACTGAAAATATTAACATGAACCCTCCCCCAAATAAATAAATAAATAAATAAATAAATAAATAAGTAAATAAATAAATAAATAAATAAACTGCAGGAGAAAATATCAACTTTAGAAAAAAAGACAAAATAGATTGTGGAAAATAAAGGAGATAAATGTGTATATCACTGACAACACCATTAAAAGGACAAAAAAAAAAAAAAAAGAGAGAGGAAAAAAACGATAAAAATTCATATCTGGAGGAAAGAAATTCAAGGAAAAACAGAATAGATATGTATACAAATGGAAACAACATTGGAAGGGAAAATAAATAAAAGGAAAGAAAAAAATCACGACCACGAGTTAGGTAATCGAAATAAAAAGAAAATTAAAGGAAATACAGACACAAATTACGACAAATAAAGGAAAACAATAATGACAGCAAGAAAATAAAATAAAAAATACCAACACAAAGCAAAACATAACAACATTCATAACACAATAATAATGATAAAAAAAAAGTCAATTGACGTCATTCGAATTGTGAAAGTCTCCGCCGCGCATCCAATGACAAAATGTGCAAGAGAAGATCAGGACACAGGTGAAATCGCACCTCAAGACAGACCAAGACAAAAGAAGAAAAAATAAATAAATAAATAAAATAAGATAAAGAAACATGACAGATTGTGGACATGAAAAAAAAAAAGCATTTTAACCCTTTCACTGCTAGACAAATTTTCTTCTTTAATACCTATAACTTTTTAGACGCTATTTTTGTGCTAAGCCAAATAAGGTATTTTTATTCCGGCACCATGGAAGTGCTGGAAGAGAGGGAAAAAAAAACAGAAGGAAAAAGGGGAAACTCTATCCTATACCATTTCAATAAGAGTATTAATGGATATTTTCATTCATTCTTGAGTTACAACATGGGAAGAGAAAGTTTTTTTTATATCATTTTTTTTCATTCTAAGTCAAAGTTGATTTTAATTTCAGGTTCCTTTTATATTTCGAATAACAGATGCTTTCATTTCTACGTGACTTTGAAGGGGATGAAAGACATTGATTTTCTATATCATGAACAATGTTAATTATTTTTCAGATTTATCTATTAATCCTACACCTCAGGAACAAGTCAAAGAGTGTGGCAAACTTCACTTTCTCCCTGTGTGAAAGTATTCCAGAAACGTGGTGAAAAAACGGCAGGGAATTTCATGATCATTAATCGAACAAAAATCAATATATGAACGAATCAGCTGCTTCATGTCAAGGGTTTGCAAAGACCGAGAAGTGAGGATGGAACAGCACCAAGTAGTTGCCAGTACTGAGGGGGATGATGATGATGGCAATGATGATAAGGATTATGCCAAAAATTATGTTAAAAAAAACATGCTAAAAAAAATTATGAACACGACAAAAATAATGATGAAAATTACTTCCTGTGACCTCTAAACATTTACACACACACACACACACACACACACACACACACACACACAAATCACATAAACCCAGTCATTATTCCATCAATCAAAAACACACACAACACAAGAGTAAGAGTAGTAAGAGTAAGAATACACTTCAACACGCCTTACACTGGACCAACAAATAATACACACTTCATCTCACACTTAACGCACATCACTGACAGAGAGAGAGAGAGAGAGAGAGAGAGAGAGAGAGAGAGAGAGAGAGAGAGGATGTGTCAAAGTTAATCCAAAGCTTTACGTTCTAATACCCAGACGTACGTTCGCCTCCATCATTCCAATTGCCTTGTGCTTATCTTGCTCTGGGTCTCATTAGGAAAGGTTGGGATTTGATGGCGGGGGAGGTGAGTCGGTTGTCCTTTTTTTTTCTATTTATTTATTTTTATTTATTTATTTATTTATGTGTGTGTGTGTGTGTGTGTGTGTGTGTGTGTGTGTGTGTGTGTGTGTGTGTGTGTGTGTGTGTGCAGCCTTAGGAAGGAGGGAGTGAGGGAGGGAGGGAGGGATGGAGGGAAAGTAATAAATAAAAAAGAAAGAAAGAGAGAAAGAAAGAAGAAAGAAAGGAAGAAAGAAAGAAAACGAAAAAGAACCTGCGACAAAAAGAAAACGGGAGGGAAAGAAAGAGAAAATGAAAGAAATTATGAAATAAAAAAGTAAAGTAAAAAAATAAAACATACGTACATGTATTTCTGCAGACAGACAAATATACACACACAGAAGCAAGACTGACAAAATCTAAAAAGAATAAAAAAATAGGCAAACAGAAAGACAGACAGACAAACAGACAGACAGGCAAGGAAGCGGGCAGTTACATACACATTAAAAAGACAAAACTCAAAAATTAAAGAAAAAAGTTAAGAAAAAATAAAGAAAACTGCAGAAAAAAACACTACTGTGAGTCGCTCCATTGCAGGTTTTTAATACTAGACGGAAAAATAAGAAAGTTTTGATGTTAACGGCGTAACTTGGGAGATATTAGCTGTGATGGAAGGCGGGGCTCACTGCTGCCAGGACTTATAATGACGCACTAATACTTTGCAGGCGACAGGGAAGAAATTAAATACCAAACAATTAAGCTTACAGGAAAAACATGTAATAGTGCAGGAGGACAATGCTGAAAAGAAGGAAAAAACAAGAAAAAAAGAAAATAATGAAAGATAGAGCAAGATAAAAAACAAGAAAGGTACAGAAAAGAAAAGAACAAAACGAATATGAAAAAATATAAAAAAGAAACAAAGAAAGAAAAAAAGAAATGTGAAAGAAAAAGAAAAAGATTTTTTTATATTTTTTAGGTTACTCGTACTTTACCAGCGCGTGATGGAGAGAAAATAAAAATTCTGCAAAACTGGCAAAACATTTAGCACAAAGCTATTGTGGGAACTATTGATGCTTCAGAAAAAAAGTGTTGGCCCACCCAGGGCTGGTACTCGAAGCGTCACCCTTCCTGGGCCTCGGCATATAGAGTAGGATGACCAGTTCCTTTTTCCACAGTCTTTACGTTACCAATCACAGTTGACCGGCTCCTATTTAAGGCTGGGTAAACCTAGGGAGCAGGCAATCGTCTCAAAAAAATTCCAGCTGCCACTAGGATTCGAGTCCGATACTTCCTACACTGTAGTCAGACGCGCTACCGACTGAGCTACCGCGGTCCAGACATCATGCTTATACTAAAACCTGGAGAGAGAGAGAGAGAGAGAGAGAGAGAGAGAGAGAGAGAGAGAGAGAGAGAGAGAGAGAGAGAGAGAGAGAGAGAGAGAGAAGACTTAAACAGAGGAACCAACTTTGAATTTATACAAGAGAAACTCACTGTGGAAAATAATAAAAGGTAGAGCGATTAAAGAGAGGAAGAATTCATTGTTTCTTGCATTACTGAGATTACTAAGGTTCATTTCGCTGGATTACCAAAGAAACAAATAAGAAAACTCGCTGCGGGAATGACGTATGGCGATTAAAAAATGGAAAAAAAATTTTTTCCTACACTATTGTTACAACTATGAAATTTCCCCTGCATTGCAAAAAAAAAAAAAACCCATTGCGGAAATAACAGATAGGACAGAAAAATAAATAAATAAATGTTTGCTGCACTACTGTTACAGCTAAGATTCTTTCCCATGCATTACAAAAAAAAAAAGAAAAAGAAAAAGGAAATCCACTACAGAAATAACAGATACGGCGATTAACGAATGAAGAAAAAATAAATGCCTCCTGCATTGCTGTGATTAATAACAGTCTTTTTATGGCATTAAAAACAAATAAATTAATTAAACCATACAATATACACAAATAGGCCGCTGCGGAAACATCCATTCAACAATTACAGGGAAAAAAAAAGTAAAAGTTCCCACAATCTCTTACAACCAAGACTTTTTTTCTTTTTTTCCCACAGATTATCACATTTTCCGTCAGGGATCTGAGGGGCGGCGGAGCGTCATGAGGGGCGCCGCGCCAGCCATTACGCTCCCCCAAGGACTCAGCACAGAGGCAGGGGGAGGGGCACTCGTGTATTATTAGCGCCGCGGGGGATGAACGCTTCACTCATGCTTAATTAACACGCTTCCCGCTCAGGTGAAGACGAGAGCCACCTGGACTGGTAAAGGGAGGGAAGTAAGAGCTCCTGTGAGTTATCAGGTGAGCAAAAGCGCCATTTCAGCTTTCCAGGTAAATACGAGAATCAACAAAACTAATAATGTTGAGAAAGGCAGCAGTCCTATGCCACTCAGGTGTGCAATGTGATCGGGGCATTTTCCTCTGGTTAAGGAAGGTGGCATTTCAACTTTCCAGGTTGTTCAATCAGTTCTCAGACACGAGAGACAAAGGTGACTTGACTTGTGAACTGAAGAAAGACAACTCCTATATTACTTAGGTGACCAATTTAAATAGAGCGCTTTTCTCGTGAACAAAGGTGGTATTTCAACTTTCTAGATAATTAACCAATTAATTATTACTTTTTTTCCAGATAAACACGAGAAACAAAACGATTAATGAACTGGAGAAAGGCAAAAGTTCCATATTGCTAAGGTGAGCAATGTGGAAAAGCTATCAGGTATTTTCTTAGGTGAACAAAGATGGCATTTCAATTTCCCAGGTGAACAAGTTGAACCACGAGGAACATCGTAACTAATAAACTGGAGACAGGCAGAATTTCTAGACCACTCAGGTGAACAATATGAACCAATCACAAGATACTTTTCAGGTGAGCAAAGATAACATTTGAACTTTCCAGGTTAATAAATATATTCCTAATTATGCTTTTTTTCATCTTTCTGCGTCTTATATAACAGAGGAACATCAAGACACCTAAAGAGTTAACTAAACTGACCAACCTATTCTGTCCGCCTCTCTAATGCAGGAGTTAACCAGTATTCTCAGTCATTCATCCCTTTCTCTGGTAAACTCTGGAACTCCCTGCCTGCTTCTGTATTTCCACCTTCCTCTGACTCGAATTCCTTCAAGAGGGAGGTTTCAAGACTTCCTTCAGTTTTTGACTACCGCTTTGGACACTTTTCTGGGACTGGCATCTCAGTTGGCTTTTTTTT